>NW_026047647.1:25000-26824 GCF_023864345.2 Schistocerca serialis cubense | reverse complement strand
TTAGGTTAAGGCACAACGTAGGTTAGGTTAAGGCACAACGTAGGTTAGGTTAAGGCACAACGTAGGTTAGGTTAAGGCACAACGTAGGTTAGGTTAAGGTACAACGTAGGTTAGGTTAAGGGTACAACGTAGGTTAGGTTAAGGTACAACGTAGGTTAGGTTAAGGTACAACGTAGGTTAGGTTAAGGTACAACGTAGGTTAGGTTAAGGTACAACGTAGGTTAGGTTAAGGTACAACGTAGGTTAGGTTAAGGTACAACGTAGGTTAGGTGAAGGCGCAATGTAGGTTAGGTTAAGGTACGATATACCTTAGGTTAAGGTACAATATCGCTTAGGTTAAGGTACAATATAGCTTAGGTTAAGGTACACGTTGTAGGGAAAGGTGTATTTTGGGGGGGGAGGGGGCGGCAGGTTCGTTGATAGTGATTATCGTAAGTGCATGCCTGCGGGATCATCCGATTTGTCACGTCAGGATGCACTTGTGGCTCATGACAGGCGGGCGCTCCGATTCCAAGGTTGTGGCAGATCTGTGTCTTTCATTCCTGCCATTGTTTGTGTACTGTGACAGGAGGCAGTATTGTGATGTTGGGTGCACCCCTGTGTAGGACATGTGTGGGTGTTCGTGGCTTAGCTGAGCAATGGCGGATGTCGGAAGGGTGGGATATTCTGTTTTCTGGGTGGACCTCCCGGTCTGGTTATGATAGTGTGGATTGTGTAATGTGGCGGAGAGGATGCACCGGATGTTCTTCCATGCTGGTGGTTAGATATTGTGTGTGTGCCTGTTAGAGGCAGAGAGTAGTGTGTGATAGTGTCTGGCTGACGTGTGGTTCTCATTGTGTGCAGAGTCTTTCAGCATGTATAGGGACGGTTGTATATATTATCTGTATTCTGATGGCTCTGCATCTATTACTAATCAGTGCCGTGTATACGGTTACTCTGGTTCCAGTCGAAACTGTTCTATCTCTGTACATTAGTGACACTGCGGCTCCACTATGTTGCCGCCCCTGTCGGCCGTTTCCCCCAGTGTGTGGCTAATGATTATCAGCAATCAGTCTATTAGTCAATACCGGTAGTGTGACGACGTGAAATGTCCGGGATGGGGGAAGCTACACGCTTCCCGTGGGTCAGGGCCTAGAAAGACTCTTCCCACGCAGGAGGCTCGGACTGTCATTACTCTTCCGAGAAATATATTTGCCCAGCGTTTTTTGCGACTGCGAGTGCGACGCGTACGAGTACCGACATGGATGGGGCGCTTCCTAGCTGATCGCTCAGCATCGGAGAAATATATTTGCCCAACGTTTTTTGCGACTGCGAGTGCAACGCCCAAGGGTACCGACGTGGATGGGGCGCTTCCTAGCTGATCGCTCGGCATGGGAATCCGTACAGTGAGCAATGCGATCGCGTCTGTAGCTTGTACGTGGTACAGCTCGCAGCTCATGTATAGGGACAGCGGGAATGTCGCATATTGGACATAACTCTTCATGAAACGCAAGTTATAGGTGTGGATTGCACATTACGACTGCGGGAAACTTCCGCCGTTCATCCGCTGGCGTTGCGAGTTTGGCGGTTGGGGTGGGGCACGAGCGGGTGCGGGTGGTGTGATTGCCGGTCCACGACTTCGTGCGGCAGAGGCACTGGCGTTTGGGTGCTGTGGTCGACACAGGCTGCATGCTTTGTGGGTGGCGTCGAAAGATGGGCACTGTGGGCCCATCGATGTCTTAGTCGGCTTGGCGTCCCATAGATGGCGGTATCGTCGTTGCAGGAGCTCATGCTGAGGGAGACCTACAGATGGCGGTATGTTTTGTGGTGCGCTCGACATGGCGG
>NW_026047647.1:12500-17500 GCF_023864345.2 Schistocerca serialis cubense | reverse complement strand
TTGTACTGAGACATGCATGGCTTAATCTTTGAGACAAGCATATGACTACTGGCAGGATCAACCAGGGAGCTGCGTCAACTAGAGCTGAGCAGCCGGCCGCCCGGGAGTGTGTCCCGGGGGCCCGCGCGAACACGCAAGCGTCCGCTCAATTATTCTGCAAACAGGAGGAGGCTGAGCTCCCCTGCACAACACACCTCGAAACCCTCTCAGGTCCCGGCGGCGCGCAGCGCCGTCCTAAGTACTTGGTCGGGTTCGAGAGAGGCGCAATCGCCCGGAGTTAGGCGAGTAGACGCTTTAGGTGCGACCACCCGTGCTCCCAACTGAGCTTGCCGCTGCCGACAGAGGCCCGGGAGCGTGCTGTCGTGGCATTGCCGGCGGGAGACAACACGCGCCACCTACGGTGACCGGCAGCTCCAACGCCAGCGCCACAGAAGGACAAAAGCCCCACTTGGGTGCCGAAGCGAACTCTCCCAGCACAGCGCACGCGCCAACACGTCCGCACAGCTGCGATACAAACCACCTGCGAGAACCGCTGGGGCGACCGAGCAGCAGACGGCGTCGCGGCGCCGAGCGCCGGGCGGCGGCGCATCCTCAGCGCACACAGTCCTCAATCGGACCAGCACACTGCAGATGGCCACCGCGCTTCGCACCGGGCCCGCGAGGACCTACTTTGGCCGCAAGGCGCCGCGAGCAGGGGGCGCCGGCGCGCAGCTGCGCCGCCTGCCGCGTCCGTCGGCCGGCGCGCCTGCCACTGGCCGCCCCCACCAGCCGGCTGTAGCGCGTGCGCCCACGCACCGCGCTGCCAGCACGCCGGGCGGCCCCCCCTCACCGGCCGGGGACGGTCCCACCCAGCCACCGCCGCGTATCGCCTCACACCCAGATCCCCTTTCGCGTTCGTGGGCATGGTGGGTCCCCTTTCACGTTCGTGGGCATGGTGGGTATCCCTGAAACAACCGGTTAATAGCTCGACCGATCGTCGCCAACACTGATTCACCTCTAGCGAGAACAACCGCACCACAACGGGTTACCTGTTGTTCATTTGCGTAACGTCACCAGCAAACGTAGACGTCCATCGCCATTTGCAACGAGTATTGCATGCCTGTGTCAGGTGTCACAACACACTACGTCTGCCCACATAGACGCAACAACATGTGCACGCCTCGAGAACACGTGGAAGGTAGCCCCCGTACGTATGCGGTGTCCATTGCGCGAACGACTGTCAGCCGGCCTCTGCAGGATGTCGCAGATGTGGAACGCGGTGCAACATGCTATCACGGTGTGTGAGAAGAGACGACTACGTCCGAATACACGCTCCACTACATCAACAGACTGCTCATGCTGATCGCCATCCAGGGCGTCCGTTCCTCCCACACGTCTGAATGGCGTACCACACTGCAATCCAGCTCTTATAGGGAGACGACACGTAGCTGCGTGCACAATATTTGGACTGTATGGTCTGCCGTTGCTAGGCGCAGTCGTCGTACGGTCACACATGTGCCACGATGTATCATTCAGTACATACGGACCAATGTGCAGTACAGTTTGTGGGTTTTGCGTACATCGGCGGACAGGTGACAGGCCGTACCACAACGTAGGCTGAGTACGTCGGCATGCGAAGGGCATTGAACATGCAAACTTCTCAACGACCAGCTTGCGAAGGCAGGGGGGAAGGGGGGGGGGCATGTACGTCCTGCTGCTATCCACATTACAGTGTATAGCAGGAGCATGTGGAAAGTCAGCAACACCTGCAAGGTGTTTAACATGACGCGATACACAGGGGACCGGGCAGTGCGAATAGCGAACTATATTGCGAGGGTTGCGGTTAGGCAACACTACACTAATTTAACGAGTTGCATAACAATTACAGAGCAGGTTCAGCGACAACGTGCGTCAGGTTAAGGCGCAATATAGGTTAGGTTGAGGCACAATATAGGTTAGGTTAAGGCACAACATGGGTTACGTTAAGGCACAAATTGGGTTACGTTAAGGCACAACATGGGTTACGTTAAGGCACAACATGGGTTACGTTAAGGCACAAATTAGGTTACGTTAAGGCACAAATTAGGTTACGTTAAGGCACAAATTAGGTTACGTTAAGGCACAAATTAGGTTACGTTAAGGCACAAATTAGGTTACGTTAAGGCACAAATTAGGTTACGTTAAGGCACAAATTAGGTTACGTTAAGGCACAAATTAGGTTACGTTAAGGCACAAATTAGGTTACGTTAAGGCACAAATTAGGTTACGTTAAGGCACAAATTAGGTTACGTTAAGGCACAAATTAGGTTACGTTAAGGCACAAATTAGGTTACGTTAAGGCACAAATTAGGTTACGTTAAGGCACAAATTAGGTTACGTTAAGGCACAAATTAGGTTACGTTAAGGTACAATATGGGTTAGGTTAAGGTACAATATGGGTTAGGTTAAGGTACAATATGGGTTAGGTTAAGGTACAATATGGGTTAGGTTAAGGTACAATATGGGTTAGGTTAAGGCACAACGTAGGTTAGGTTAAGGCACAACATAGGTTAGGTTAAGGCACAACATAGGTTAGGTTAAGGCACAACATAGGTTAGGTTAAGGCACAACATAGGTTAGGTTAAGGCACAACATAGGTTAGGTTAAGGCACAACATAGGTTAGGTTAAGGCACAACATAGGTTAGGTTAAGGCACAACATAGGTTAGGTTAAGGCACAACATAGGTTAGGTTAAGGCACAACGTAGGTTAGGTTAAGGCACAACGTAGGTTAGGTTAAGGCACAACGTAGGTTAGGTTAAGGCACAACGTAGGTTAGGTTAAGGCACAACGTAGGTTAGGTTAAGGCACAACGTAGGTTAGGTTAAGGCACAACGTAGGTTAGGTTAAGGCACAACGTAGGTTAGGTTAAGGCACAACGTAGGTTAGGTTAAGGCACAACGTAGGTTAGGTTAAGGCACAACGTAGGTTAGGTTAAGGCACAACGTAGGTTAGGTTAAGGCACAACGTAGGTTAGGTTAAGGCACAACGTAGGTTAGGTTAAGGCACAACGTAGGTTAGGTTAAGGCACAACGTAGGTTAGGTTAAGGCACAACGTAGGTTAGGTTAAGGCACAACGTAGGTTAGGTTAAGGCACAACGTAGGTTAGGTTAAGGCACAACGTAGGTTAGGTTAAGGCACAACGTAGGTTAGGTTAAGGCACAACGTAGGTTAGGTTAAGGCACAACGTAGGTTAGGTTAAGGCACAACGTAGGTTAGGTTAAGGCACAACGTAGGTTAGGTTAAGGCACAACGTAGGTTAGGTTAAGGCACAACGTAGGTTAGGTTAAGGCACAACGTAGGTTAGGTTAAGGCACAACGTAGGTTAGGTTAAGGCACAACGTAGGTTAGGTTAAGGCACAACGTAGGTTAGGTTAAGGCACAACATAGGTTAGGTTAAGGCACAACATATGTTAGGTTAAGGCACAACATAGGTTAGGTTAAGGCACAACATAGGTTAGGTTAAGGCACAACATAGGTTAGGTTAAGGCACAACATAGGTTAGGTTAAGGCACAACGTAGGTTAGGTTAAGGCACAACGTAGGTTAGGTTAAGGCACAACGTAGGTTAGGTTAAGGCACAACGTAGGTTAGGTTAAGGTACAACGTAGGTTAGGTTAAGGTACAACGTAGGTTAGGTTAAGGTACAACGTAGGTTAGGTTAAGGTACAACGTAGGTTAGGTTAAGGTACAACGTAGGTTAGGTTAAGGTACAACGTAGGTTAGGTTAAGGTACAACGTAGGTTAGGTTAAGGTACAACGTAGGTTAGGTGAAGGCGCAATGTAGGTTAGGTTAAGGTACGATATACCTTAGGTTAAGGTACAATATCGCTTAGGTTAAGGTACAATATAGCTTAGGTTAAGGTACACGTTGTAGGGAAAGGTGTATTTTGGGGGGGGAGGGGGCGGCAGGTTCGTTGATAGTGATTATCGTAAGTGCATGCCTGCGGGATCATCCGATTTGTCACGTCAGGATGCACTTGTGGCTCATGACAGGCGGCGCTCCGATTCCAAGGTTGTGGCAGATCTGTGTCTTTCATTCCTGCCATTGTTTGTGTACTGTGACAGGAGGCAGTATTGTGATGTTGGGTGCACCCCTGTGTAGGACATGTGTGGGTGTTCGTGGCTTAGCTGAGCAATGGCGGATGTCGGAAGGGTGGGATATTCTGTTTTCTGGGTGGACCTCCCGGTCTGGTTATGATAGTGTGGATTGTGTAATGTGGCGGAGAGGATGCACCGGATGTTCTTCCATGCTGGTGGTTAGATATTGTGTGTGTGCCTGTTAGAGGCAGAGAGTAGTGTGTGATAGTGTCTGGCTGACGTGTGGTTCTCATTGTGTGCAGAGTCTTTCAGCATGTATAGGGACGGTTGTATATATTATCTGTATTCTGATGGCTCTGCATCTATTACTAATCAGTGCCGTGTATACGGTTACTCTGGTTCCAGTCGAAACTGTTCTATCTCTGTACATTAGTGACACTGCGGCTCCACTATGTTGCCGCCCCTGTCGGCCGTTTCCCCCAGTGTGTGGCTAATGATTATCAGCAATCAGTCTATTAGTCAATACCGGTAGTGTGACGACGTGAAATGTCCGGGATGGGGGAAGCTACACGCTTCCCGTGGGTCAGGGCCTAGAAAGACTCTTCCCACGCAGGAGGCTCGGACTGTCATTACTCTTCCGAGAAATATATTTGCCCAGCGTTTTTTGCGACTGCGAGTGCGACGCGTACGAGTACCGACATGGATGGGGCGCTTCCTAGCTGATCGCTCAGCATCGGAGAAATATATTTGCCCAACGTTTTTTGCGACTGCGAGTGCAACGCCCAAGGGTACCGACGTGGATGGGGCGCTTCCTAGCTGATCGCTCGGCATGGGAATCCGTACAGTGAGCAATGCGATCGCGTCTGTAGCTTGTACGTGGTACAGCTCGCAGCTCATGTATAGGGACAGCGGGAATGTCGCATATTGGACATAACTCTTCATG
>NW_026047647.1:0-7500 GCF_023864345.2 Schistocerca serialis cubense | reverse complement strand
GACACAAGTGCCACGGGAGTTAACTCCCGACATGGAGGTTGTCACGCCCTTCGTGCGCCTCCACCTACTGCGAGCGCTTGTAGGTGTCGGACTCGTGAGTCTAGTATCCAAGCTCGTACGTAGGATGTGCGCGTGGCAGCGACGCGTGTCGACAGCTGTTGGCACGCGGCAGTTGCCTTATGCGCATGGTGGTGCGTCCTGCGCGGCTCGCTGGTGGTGGGCTCTCGCTGCGGCGCCGGCCTCGCACATGCTCCGCCCGGCAAATGTCGGACGGCGGTGCGGTTGGCCGGGGTAGCTGCGGGGCTCGTCCGCCGGCTGGGCTGCGCACGGGTGCGCTGCCGTGTCGGATGCGCTGCGCTAGGCCGGGTCGGCTGGGCGGTGCGCGCGCTGCTGGCTGGCGCGGGATGGGCGGTCGGTCTCTGACTGGCGGTCTTCTCTCGCGGCCACGCTGGCGGCGGGCGCTGGCCCTGCTGCGCCCGGCTCGGCAGGCCACGTCCGGACAACTAAGCGGCGCCGGCCGGCCATACGCAATGTTGGCTGTGGTTGGCGCAGGCGGTTGGCGCAATAAGCACAGTGGGGAGTTCTGGCGGTCATCGTTCCTGCTGAAACTAAGTCTCTCACTGCAGAGAACCTAATGTGGAAGCAGGCCGATGTCCACGCGCGGGGAAGGGCGCCTGACTGCGAAGCGCTCTCTGGCCTTCAGAGAATGCAACGCGGACGACGTCTCGGCCTCGATCGGAGGATTCCTTGGTGGACAACTGCGAAGGGGAGACCGGCAACGGTCACCACAACGCGGAAGTCACCAGGAGCTGCCACAGGAGGATGCTCCTGAGTGGTCTAAGACCACGACCACAGGGACGGAGGCTAATGCAGTTGCCGTACGGGCTCGGCAAACCCGGGGTGCCCTAGCCCGGAGCTGGCAAGCGCTACCAGCGACGGCCGTAAACTGAGATACGCACTTCAACGACTGCTGTGAGGCGCGCAGTGGAACGTCGTGCGTGTTTTGGACCGGTGTCTTGGCTTAACCGCCTGGGCAAGAGAAGGACAATCTCTATAATCACCCCTCACCCTCTGCGTTAGCTGGCGGCTATGGGGCGCAAGGCTGTTGAGTTGTGAACAGTCATGAGTCAGCCACCTCAGAGGACCGGCCGACCCTCTGTTGTATAAGGCTTACCCAGGTGTGCGGGGCGACGCCTGGATGGACAACATAGATCCCTAGCTGTTCGTGGGAACCACATGGACTCTCTCAAACAACCTTGTCCCGACGGAACTGGTGGGCCGTCGCGGAGTCAACACACCAACCATTCGGGGAGCGAGTCGGACACCTCGTGTACTGACGAACTCCCAAAACAAGGGCAGTCGGAGGTCCCTAGACCACAAGACCATGACCCCGCGCTTAGTGCGCCAGAATTGGAGTTCCGGACACCCCGTGTGCGGAGCGCTAAGACTGCCGCTAGCGAGACGCTGTCACGGACGCTTGCTGACACGAGTGAAAGTGACAGTGAGAAAGACCGCAAGGCAAAGCTGAGGAAGCAGAGGAAACACCTGCGAAAAGTGCTTCGGCAAAGATCGCAGAGTGCTGACGCTGCAACCGAGCTAATGCCGCCACCCCGCCAGCCGGCGCCAAGAACGGCGCCCAAGGAGGGAGATAAGCCGGAACCGGCGCAGGTAGCCGGGCGCGAGCCCAGCGGCCCAGTCGGGGATGGCGATACGGGGAAGTCCGAACCGAAGGCGAAGACGAAGGCCTCACGGCCGACGACGCCGCCGGCGGGAAAGACTGCGGGCGGGCCAAAGCTGGCGCAGGTAGCTGGGCAGAAGCCCGGCGGCCCAGTCGGTGCTGGCACGTCCACCCAGACTCGCCCGGCGGGAGAGACGGAGGCCACACGGCCGAAGACTCAACCGCCGGAAACGGTGAAAAGTGCGCGGAAACTGGCGCAGGTAGCCGGGCAGCAGCCCAGCGGCCCAGTCAGTGAAAGTGCCTGCAGTAGCCGCGCCTCTACGCCAATGTCGGGAACCGAAGGGCGCAAGCCCGGGACTCGACAGAAGAAGAGGCGGAAGAAGAACAAGCAGCCGGACTCGGCGCAGGTAGCCGGGCAAGAGCCCAGCGGCCCAGTCGAGGACGGCAAGTCCCCATACAAGGCAAGCCCCAGCGATCTTGCGACCATACAGCTTATCGCGACGCGGCTCGAGGACGTCCTTGAACTCGTAGACGACTCTCTAAAACCGGGGCAACTGGTGGAGGAGAAAAATCTAAGTGACCTCAAGAGACAACTGAGAGCAAAGTTGTTTGACTGGGCTATGGCGCAGTCGGCCCTCACAGGAAGGGTGGACGCCTTGGAGGAGGAGCTGGCGAGGACGAAAGCGGTGCCCCCGGCGCCGCCAAAGACCTTTGCACAAGTTGCCGCCGCTCTACCCTCGACAGAACGGAAAACGCAGGCGATGATAACAAGAGCCCAGACTGAGAAGGCTACGCTCTTCATCAAGTCAAAGGCAAACGAAAGCGGAGCAGAAGTGAGAAAAAAGTTCACCTCCCTGGTCAAGCCAGAAGTGGATGGTGTGAAGTTCTCACGGGTCACCACAAACGGCCCGACGCTCATCGTTGACGTGGCGTCTGAGACTGATCGTCAAAAACTTCTCGCCAATAACAAACTGACAGAAGCTTTGAAATGCGAACTGCCGAAGAAGCTCAATCCGCAGATAATCATATATCATGTACCTTGCGTCATGAAGAATGAAACTGTGGTTGAGCTAACTAGAAAGCAAAACGACCTTGGGGGACTTTCGGAAACACAATTCCGCCAGGAGTTTAAGCCGAAGTTCCGGACTGGACCAAAGGGCAAACAAACATCACATCTCGTGGTGGAAGTAAGCCCCAAACTCAGAGTTGCCATTCTTAGGCAGAAAAGACTGTACATGGGCTTCGAGTCCATGCCAGTTGATGACTACCTAGACTTGGCTGTCTGCACGCGGTGCCAAGATGTAAACCACTCGGCAAGGTTCTGCAAGCAGGACCCGAGTATAATAACATGCGGGCACTGTGGCGAAAACGGCCACATGAGGAAGGATTGTCGAAAAGCGGGGAACCAACCGGTCTGCATTCCGTGCAAAAAGCGAAATCGCAATTGCGTAACGCCAGGAAAAGAGTGTGAATTTTACAAAATCCTCACACAACGTAAAATCCAGCGGACAGACTATGGGAGACAAGACCTCTCGTCAACCGTCTCCTTACCGGCTGCCGCCTCACCTGTTGCCGACCGGACTGTGAAACATCACAATGCCCGTGTCGGTTAAAATAGGACAGCTGAACTGCGCGCGATCGCAAGCGGTGATGCGCGAGGTGCGACGCCGAGCGGAGGAGGAGTCTTTAGACATTTTATGTCTACAGGAGCCATACTCTAAAGACGGAAAGATCCTGTATATGCCGAATACAGCTCAGATCCTGGCAGGGGGAGAGCACCCTATGGCAGCAATCGTTGTGCTAAATCGATCTCTGAGAGCAGTGAAAGTGGCGCACCTTAGCAACAGATGCATGGTGTTAGCCGAAATAAACACTGGCGATTTCACCTTTTTCGTGCTGAACATGTACTTTCAGTACAGGCATAGAGAAAGGCCGTATATTGACCAGTTAAAAGAGGCGGTTGGGTTCTATCGCAATGACTTGCTCATTTGCACAATGGACGCAAACGCCATGTCACCCCTATGGCACAGTGACATCACGCCTCTCGGCGCGCGACGCGCCGCTAGGCGAGGTGAGAGACTCGCTGAAGCAATTCTCGAGCTCGGACTAGAAGTGTTGAACCGACCAAACTTCCCACCAACTTTTGAAGGTCGCCGGGGAGCGACCTCAAACATAGATGTGACACTCAAGAGTGCACACGTACATCTCCGGGCGGAGAATTGGAAGGTATGGCGGGGAACGACACTAAGTGATCACAATCTGATCACTTTCACTGTAGCCTATGATGGGGAGCCTCCTCCACAAGACCAGGTGAACGGCATCGTCAAGTACAACTGGCGCAAGGCTGATTGGGATCGACTAAGAGGAAATCTAGTGATACCGAATTGGCCAATGGATCGCGTTGTGGACGTGGATAAAGCTGCAGAGGATCTGACGAGGGCTATACAGACAGCAGCAACGGGCGCAGTCCCGTTAGCCCATACAGGGAAAACGCCTAAAGCGCCTTGGAACCCTGAGCTGCAACGTCTCCGACGCGAATGCAGAAGGGCGCGGCGGCAATACCAGCGCAGCATAGGCGATCACATGCGTGAGGCCACGCTTGCGCGGTACAGGCGGGCCAAGGCGGTGTTTAAGCGGACGCTGCACACGGTACGGATTGAGAGTTGGCAGTCTTTCGTTCGTGACAGTCTGGCGGCTGACCCCTGGGGAACGCCGTACAGAATTGCCGCATCGAAAGTTCGGTCACCGACGGTCCTGTCAACCCTAAGGAAGAATGATGGCAGCCACACCAGGGACTGGCAGGAGTCAGCCGAGCTACTCATGAGCACCTTGTTGCCAGATGATAGTAGCGAAGATGAGAATGAGGAACAGGGGAATATGAGGAGACAACTCAATGAGGCGTATGCCAATGAGACGCCAGTTGCTCCATTCACTGAACGTGAAGTTACCATAGCCATTCTCGAATTGCGCCGAAAGAAGGCGACGGGACAAGATGGTCTCGCTGCAGAGGCTCTTCAAGCCTTATGCGCGGAGATCTGCCCTTACCTGACAAACCTCTACAACGAGTGTTTGCGACAGGGACGGGTACCAGAGTCGTGGAAGACTGCTGAAGTGGTTATACTGCGAAAGGGTGATGACAAGGATCCAGAAGTGCCGAAATCGTACCGACCAATCTGTCTCTTGAACTCCATGGCCAAGCTCCAGGAGAAGCTCCTATGCCTCCGGCTAGAGCAACACCGGGAGCTTAGGGGACGAAGTCCCGACCAGTACGGATTCAGGAGGGGCCTGTGTACAGAAGATGCTATAAACAAGGCAATGTCGCTAGTGGACACATCTACCGCTAAGTACGTTGCGGGGATAATGGTCGACATCGCCGGGGCTTTCGATAACCTATGGTGGCCGGCTCTGTTCGACAGCCTAAGGAAGTTGGAATGTCCTGGGCCCCTGTACCGGTGCCTGCTTGACTACTGCCGACACCGGCGGGCGGTCTTGCGGTGCCCGGGGCGGGCGGTTGAGAAGTTGATCACTAAGGGATGCCCACAGGGCTCAGTCTGCGGTCCCATATTCTGGGACGTGGGTTTGGAACCTGTGCTGGAGGAACTTGGGGAACTGCGACAAGTGCGAGGCGTGGTGGCGTACGCTGATGACATTCTTCTAGTGATAGAAGGTGATTCTCGGGCAATACTAGAAGCAAACTGCAATGCAGCGTTAAATGCACTACAGGAGTGGTGCCAGAGGGTGAAGCTGAAGCTGTCTGCAGAGAAGACTGTGTATGTCATGCTGCGCGGCCGATTGGCGCGTGATCCCTTGCTCCGAATAGCTGGAGGAGCCAACAATGGAGCAATCAGGCGAACTTACATGACAAGGTACCTGGGGATTCACCTTGACGAGTCCAGGCTGTTCACGGCGCACATCGAGTTCGTATGTCGCAAAGGCCAAGCCCTATTCCACAAAATAGCCAGCATTGCAAACAGGCAATACCACCTGCCACTGCATACACTAAGGCTGTATCACTCGAGCATTCTGGTAGCCATCACGGCTTACGGATCGAGTGTTTGGGCTCATAGATTGAGAAAGAGAAAACCTGCGGCGGCGGTGAGGAGGCTACAGCGCCAAGCGCTGGTGCGCCTCACCGGAGCATACAGCACGACATCCGCTGATGCGTTACTTGTCATCACGGCAATCCCCCCACTTGACCTACTGGTCAGGGAAAGGGGTGCGCTGTATTGGCTCCGGAAGGGCAATCCGGAAGGGGTCAACAACATCTTAGGCCGACCGGCAGACAGCGTTGCTGAAGTCCGGAACTGGCTCCTTGATGAGTGGCAGCAGAGGTGGGACGCGCTCCGCACCAGCAGGCGCGTGCACCGCATATTCCCCAACGTGAGAGAGCGGATGAGACTCCGGTTTCTGAAACCCTCACGGGGACTGGTGCACTTCTTGACGGGACATGGCCCATTTTCCACCTACTTGTGCAGGACTGGCAAAAGAGAAACAACGGACTGTGACTGCGGCGAGGAAGGATCCCCGGAGCACGCTCTGTGGGACTGCCCACATTTCGCTGATGCACGGGATGGCAGACTGCCCCCTAACAGAGATGTTCGAGCGCTTCTTCGGAGCAGAGAGCACTGGGGAGCGCTCAACAATCTTGCCTCTGCAATAGCTGCTTTGGCTCTAGAACGATACTTGCAAACGAGAGCTCTGGAACTCGTAAGGGAAAGAGCAGGAATGCTCCGAGACCCCGACACGACACCAGAGGCAAGCAGTAATGATACTGACACCGACTCATGGGTCGGGGACGACTAAAAGGCGACTGACTCTAGGCCAAGAACCCGGAACATTCCGGGCTCGACGATGGGCAAGGCCTGGCTAGCCCGAGCCGAGTGCTGTGGACCCTGCTAATCACAGGGGAAACGTGCGCCGGCTGATACCCATTGTAAGCGGATGCTACGGCGGCACCACCTCCACGCGGTTCCCCGTGGGCACTGGGCGGCAGGCCGCGAGACCTGACGCCCGGTGGCAAAGAGTGCTCCTCTGAGGATATAGAGGGTCCGTACCCCCGCACAATGGTGACGGTGTGGGGGTAGTTTTTCCAAAGACCGTTTCCTGCGGTGGCAACGCTGGGGTAGAGTCGATACTCGTCCTTTGGTGGAAGGCAAACATTCTGCTGTACATCAGTACTTTACTAATGGTTCAGTTGTCTCACGGCACTGTTTAGTAAATGATACAGGGCCACATAGATAGATGATATATGCGAATGTCCCTATCTACTATCTAGCGAAACCACTGCCAAGGGAACGGGCTTGGAAAAATTAGCGGGGAAAGAAGACCCTGTTGAGCTTGACTCTAGTCTGGCACTGTGAGGTGACATGAGAGGTGTAGCATAAGTGGGAGATGGCAACATCGCCGGTGAAATACCACTACTTTCATTGTTTCTTTACTTACTCGGTTAGGCGGAGCGCGTGCGTCGTGGTATAACAACCCGGCGTCACGGTGTTCTCGAGCCAAGCGTGTTAGGGTTGCGTTCGCGCCGCGGCTCCGTGTCCGTGCGCCACAGCGTGCGGTGCGTGTGGGTGCAAGCCTGCGCGTGCCGTGCGTCCCGTGTGCGTCGGCGCGTCCGCGTGTGCGGCGCAGTTTACTCCCTCGCGTGATCCGATTCGAGGACACTGCCAGGCGGGGAGTTTGACTGGGGCGGTACATCTGTCAAAGAATAACGCAGGTGTCCTAAGGCCAGCTCAGCGAGGACAGAAACCTCGCGTAGAGCAAAAGGGCAAAAGCTGGCTTGATCCCGATGTTCAGTACGCATAGGGACTGCGAAAGCACGG
>NW_026047646.1:0-100000 GCF_023864345.2 Schistocerca serialis cubense | reverse complement strand
TGTGTGTGTGTGTGTGTGTGTGTGTGTGTGTGTGTGTGTGTGTGTGTGTAGATCTTGAAATCTGACTTGTTCCACATCATATCAATAATATAATCATGAAAGTGATCTACGGAACATGACATAACTAAACTAAACTATACACTACACTAAACATCAACTATGAAATGAAATGAAATGAAACAATTGGATTTGTTGGTAGAGTTGTATGCCATTCTTACTTTAAATTTGTTTAAATGAAAACACTGCAGCTCTTCGTTACATTAAGTCTCAAGATGATTTGCTCGATAGCCCAAAAATCCATCTTGCTACGTCTCTCCCTTCAGCAATAATCCTACGAAGTTCTCATTCCTTTTGCACGTGGAAAGTTCATCTGAAAACAAAAAGCAGTGGCTTATTCAAACGGACACTTCCGTAAGGTGCGTAACACCTCTAGTCTGACCGAAAGTGTGCAAGGGTCGCTACTAGGACAGTGTCAGTCGTATCTCTTGTACGCTGCCGATTCTCTGCAAGATTTGGAGCTCGGCACGCTTTTTTCGGCAGGAGGTGCTGTCTGCTTTTTTGTTCGACGATGTCCGAGTGCTACCCTATACAACATATTTGGCTCTGTTCAAAACTTGGTGTTGGCTACTCGGTGTCTTAGGGTACGGTCACATACTTGTCCTGTTACCCAGTAAATAATCCTGTTACATTTTTAATAATTATTAATTGCGGCACTAGTATGGGCAGTTATATAAATAAAAAAATTGTAAACACCGGACGGTTTACCTTCAAGTGTAAACTGTTCATTAAACCTATTTGTGAAAGCAGCACAACAGAGAGCTACTTGTTATTATGAAAGCGTTAAGTGTGATTCCCCACATTACTGTTTAGTGCTAAAATTCGTATGCGTAATTGTGGAAGCATTCACAAGTTTGAGACATTGTATTTAAATGTAATATTCACAAAGGTAACTGTTGTAAAATTTTATAAGTCCAGGAGCATCTGTTCAAAATTTTAAGTGCACCTAGCTAGCTATTGAAATACACTGAGGTAACAAAATTTGTGGGATACCTCCCGATACCGTATCAGACTCCCTTTTGCCCGGCTCAGTGCAGCAACGCCACGTGGTACGGGCTCGACGAGTCGTTTGGAGACTCCTGCAGAAATAGTGAGCCGTGCTGCCTCTACAGAAGCCAAAGTGTTGCCAGTGCAGGATTCACGAACTGACTCCTCGATTACCTTCCGTAAATGTTCGACAGGATTAATGTCGGGCAATCTGGGGAGGCAGATAGTTCACTTGAATTCTCCAGAATGTTCTTAGAGCCAATCGCGAATGATTGTGGCCCGGTGACACGGTACATTGTCATCTGTAAAAATTTCCCCATTGTTTCGGGACACGAATGACTGAACATTCGATTTCCAGTCAGTGATCGGTTCTGTTGGACCGGAGGGGCCCAGTCCGTTCCGTGTAAACACGGCCCTCACCATTACGGAGCCACCACCAGCTCGCACAGTGCCTCGTCGACAACTCGGGTCCGTAGCTTTGTGGGGTCTGCGCCACACTCGAACCCTACCGTCAGCTCTTACCGACCGAAACTGGGACTCGCCCGACCGGGCCACTGTTTTCCGGTCATCCGGGGTCCGTTCAAAATGGTCACGAGTCCACGAGAGCTACTACAGGCATCGTTGTGCAGTTAGCAGAGGCACTGTAAAAGTTCACAGCAGCCCTAATAATTGTTCGTACCATAATTCAACCTGCCAATAGACGATACTAAGAAAGGTGATAAGATTTGCCTGCCGATTTTGTGTGTATTTAGGTGTAGCATTCTCTATGAATAAACTGATTAATTCATTATGTTGCCCAAGAGTTTGATGGAAAACTTCAAATCTCATATTTTTATCGACACCTACAAATGTTAACCCCCCCCCCCCCCCCCCCCCCCCCCCACCCCCACACACACACACACACACACACACACACACACGACAGGTGACAGGGTGTTCTGTGCACAATTCCTCGCCCAGAAGAGGTGGTCGCAACTGGAGCTTTCTGCCGAACCCGGCGCACGACACTCCTGTCACTGCTGTTAGCAGAGAGAGGCCACAAAGTAAGCCGGCTAAGAGAAGGCCACCATGTAGACAACTAAGCTCCTGAAAGATGAGTTTCACCGTTGTGCTTGTCGGCTACTGGATGCCGCTGGGTTGGGGTGCCACCACAGTGTGCATTCAGAGTCAGAAAAAATCATTTCGAGACCACAAAACATGTGCAATCCAAAATATTGTAGTTACAAATTTGGCACGAATGCAAATGAAAGACAATAACAAGAAGAGAAATTGTGCCTAATTCCCTTTTGGTAGACATCACAGTTCTTGACATATTGTGGATTAAGATTTGAAAATACCTATTGACGTAAGAAATTAGTAACTTCGTACTACATTAATCAATTTTAAAGAACCAAGTGTCCACATGCAATGCACAAACAGCTGTGTCAAAATACAGTTTTGTAATTTTTGGTAATTTAATACATTTTGAATTGAGCCACAATGTTAACCTCAAAAAGTCATACTATTTTAATGCTGCCGTAACCCTTTAACACCAAATTTCGCAGTACTGTCCTAATGGATACATTCGTTGTACGTCCCACATTGATTTCTGAGGTTATTTCACGAAGTGCTGACAAAACTACACAAATGCCGATACTGTCCGTCATTTAGTTGAGGCCTTTGGCCACTGCGTTCTTCGTGGCGAGAGTTAGTGCCAAGAATTTGTTTTCTCAACACACACCGAACACTGTGGGTCTCGGAATATTGAGTTCCGTAACGTTTTCCGAAATGGAATGTCGTTCAAAATTTGTGAATTCCAGTAGTACAGGCATAATGACGTCAAAAGCACGGAATCACCCGAATACAAATGACACCTCCTCCAGTGCACTGCCCTTTTATACCTTGGATGCGCGATACTAGAGCCGTCTGTAATTGTGCATGTCGCTATTGCACGACTTTTGTCATCTCGGTATATTTGCAAGTCAGAATGTGCAATAGCTCAAAATTAGTGCACGAACTAAGTGTCGGAACTCGTCCAAGTTTCCAGAACTCCTGTGTGTCCACAGAGCGGGCACCAAAAAAATTTTCATCGTTTTATCCATTTTGTCGCACGAAACCGTGATTGCCACACTGCTCGTTCAACTGTGTGTCAGACTTGACAGACTTTTAAAGCGAACTGTCCTCGCACTACGTGACTGCAGCCCTTAAATAGATATGATCTGTCATTGCAAAATTCTCAAACTTAGGTTCCACTAAGGTGTTGTGCATCCTGTACTGACTACATGTATCTTATATGACTAGAATTTCACCAGCTTTCCTGTGGAGTCAATGGTTTTTTGCTAGGGTCCTCAATTGTGTCATTAAGTACGTGTCAGTTGCTGAGATAGTGAGCTTAACCTTATTTGCGTTTACTTATTGTTAAACATAATGGAATTTACAGGACTACACATAACTGCTGCCTCTAATGCTTTTACGTTCATTGATTTATAACTTATTTTGCATTAAAATAGTATGACTTTTTGAAGTTACCATTGTGGCTCATAATTCAAAATGTTAAATTAACAAAAATTACAAAACTGTATTTTGACACAGATGTTAGTGCATTGCCTGTGGACACTTGGTTCTTTAAAATTGATTAATGTGGTATGAAGTTACTAGTTTCTTATGGCAGTCGGTATTTTCAAATCTTAATCTACAATATCTCCAGAACTGTGATGTCTACCAAGAGGGAATTAGGCACAATTTCTCTTCTTGTTATTATCTTTCATTTGCATTCGTGCCAAATTTGTAACTACAATATTTTGGATTGCATGTGTTTTGTGGTCTCGAAATAATTTTTTCTGAGTCTGAATGCACACTGTGGTGGCACCCCAACCCAGCGGCACCCAGTAGCCGACTAGCACAACAGTGAAACTCATCTTTCAGGAGCTTCGTTGACTATCTGGTAGCCTTCTCTTAGCCGGCTTACTTTGTGGCCCCTCTCTCTGCTAACAGCAGTGACAGGAGTGTCGTCTGCTGGGTTCGGCAGAAAGCTCCAGTTGTAATCACCTCTTCTGTGTGATGAATCGTGCACAGAACACCCTGTCACCTGTCGAGAGGGGGGGGGGGTGAACATTTGTAGATATCGATAAAAATATGAGATTGAAGTTTTCCATCAAACTCGTGGGCAACATAATGAATTAATTGGTTTATTCATAGAGAGTGCTGCACCTAGTTACATACAAAATCGGCGGGCAAATTATATCACTTTTCTTAGTTAGTATCATCCATCGGCAGGTTGAATTATTATATGAACAATTATGAGGGCTACTGTGGACCTTTATAGTGTGATAGTTTAATTCAGAAAGATGATGCTGCAATGACAAACTTCCTTGTGCAAGGGGAACTAAATTTTACTGTGAAGAGCAGCACAGTTGGGCCTAGCTATTGTTAGGAAATGTTAGCTACTAACTCAATAAGAGCAGTATATGGTAATCCGTTTATGTAGGAATGAAGAACTGATTAATTTCAAAGCGGTGGAAAATTCAGGATGAGAAAGCAGTGAAGTGGAAAGGATAGATTGGTACACACCACATACTAATTGCACACTTCTACTTGACCCCTGAATGGAGCATGCTAGGAGCGTAAGCCTGCAATCAGTTCGTAGCACATCGGCTGCCGAGTCGAGCTCTGTGTCCCACTCCCAGACCAGCGAGCTTATAGCTTGTGAAAGAAACGAGCACATAATGGATTAAAGTCATACCAATGTTGATGGCGAGTCGCTAGAAGGACCAGGTGCAGCCTTTTCTCGTATTTCCGTAAGTAATATTAACTATCGCTATGCACACCACACACGGAACAACAATATGTCACAACAGTTACCTGCTGTTAACAACAACAACGGCAGTAGCAGCTTACATATTATTGTGGCACACAATACTACTACTTAGCAAAGTTGGCAACAATCGTAAAGATTGTGGAGCGGTACGAAGACAGCCGACTTCTACTGATCGGAGGGGCTGAGTAAAAGTGTGCAACAAGTTGAGGAGGCATTGAGTGGCTCACAGGCACAATGAAAAAGCATAATAGAAATACTTCAGCTTTTGGACAAAACCCTTCTTCAGAAGTAGAAAACTTGTACACATTCCCACACGAGAACAACTCGCACACCCACAGCTTCCGACACCCGTCTGAGGCAGTCTGTCGAGCCGTGGTGCCAGGTGACAGAGGCTCCGGATGTGAGTTGTTGTTGTTGTTGTTGTTGTTTTTGTGGGAATGTGTAAGAGTTTTCTACTTCTGAAGTAGGGTTTTTGCCAAAAGCTGAAGTATTTCTGGACGGTTTTTCATTGTGCCCCCTTCTATGTGGTGAGTAGCATTCTGTCCTTCCCATATCATTTATGAACTGATTGCATTAGTATTTGTTAATGAAAGAGAGACGTTTTTGCTGTAGGCAACACAGTCATGTTTTGTACAAAGCTCTCTATTAACCAACCCTTACCCGTGTCTGATCACTAGAAAGAAAACGGTTTCAATGAACAGTGGCAACATAGCTGAAATAGTTGATAATAGACACACGCAGGTACACAAAATAAGAGAACAAATTGCCACACCGGGGAAAAAAGAGAAAATATTCACTAGCATCCCATATGTACCCTCCATTTCACAAAATACTGTTAACCCTACAACATAAAAACAGAGCCCCAAAAATTCAGCATCAGTGGAGTATACAAAGTTGCCCTGTTTGCTGTGTAGGGAAAACAGGCAGAAATTTCAAACATGTTTCCAAGAGCACATTACTGCATTCAGACATAACCACTTTGAGAAATCAGTCATTTCACAGCATATTCTGTAAATCAAAAACATTTATTCTCTAAATGAAAACATTATCAACAAGATAGAAACCAGAATGATAATAAAACAGAGGGGCCAATGATAATAGCTTAAATCTGTTAAAACAACGTGAAATACACCTCCGTAAAATCGGAGAGATTGAATCAATGTTAAATCACTAACAGATTTCACTACCAACAGTTATTTTACTAATTTAAAATACGTATTTAAAATTTCTTTCCTTACATATGTTGATTTATTTAAAACTCTGATGTCTTATACTACATAATTAACGACATTCTGGGAAGTGTTTTGAAATGTACAAAAACGTGTACGTGTTGAGCGACGTGAATGTGATATATCAACATCTGCTGACATTAATGTTCTCGGATTTTTTGGTAGGAGTGTCACAGTTTCTCATCGTATCATCTATCGTGTGATTCACAAATTTTGGAACATAATATCTGATGTTCTCACAATAGAAGCATATATTTCATATCACTTTACTCAAGATCGGTAGCAAATGTTGTATTAAAATGATAGCTCCAGTTGATGAATACATAGTGTCCTACAAGCATTGTCTCCTGAAAGAAAGAAAAAAAAAAAAAAAAAAAGTTATGAAATTTTCAATTACTAAAGGCCTTACTATTCACACTGCCTGTCTATTGAGTACAGTCGTGTCCAGAGGTGTAAAATATTAATAAAACTAGTTTCAATTAAGAATGAACAAAATGTAGTGGGATGGAGGCTACAAGTGTCACAACACACGACTTCAGCCAATCACAAACAGCAGACAGTGGCAAGAGGAAGTGGAAAGAATGGTCATGCTTTCCGTACAACACAGAGCTTTGCGCAAGTAGCCTCCCCCCCCCCCCCCCCCCCCCCCTCCCTCTTCCACCACCTGCCCTTCTGCTGTTGTAGCTGTGAGGTGCCTTGTATTACATCCTTCGTTCCTAAACTCGACCTAAGCAATAAACATCTTTCTATACCTTTTCTTTATTATAATAGGTGCAAACTACTTGTAATACCTCACAATTTTAACTTCTTTTGCATATTGATTAAAGTGTTACCTGCATGTCGGCTAAATTTTATCATTTTAGTTAACTGTTTGTGTATCACTTCTAAGAAACATAATAACATTCTTACCATTGGGAGGGGTGTGGGAGAGAGTAGTCTCAGAAATAAATTTCTGAATGCTATATGAGGATTGATGCACTAATAACCGAGTACCGTATTTACTCGAATCTAAGCCGCACTTTTTTTCCGGTTTTTGTAATCCAAAAAACCGCCTGCGGCTTAGAATCGAGTGCAAAGTAAGCGGAAGTTCTGAAATATGTTGGTAGGTGCCGCCACAACTAACTTCTGCCGTCGAATATATGTAGCGCTACACAGGCATGCAGATAAATACTGGCACCAAAACCTCTGCGTCAGTAAATAAATTAAAAAAAAAAAGGTGGAAGACGAGCTTTTTTCTCCGCCCCGAATTTCGACCACTGCATTTTCATACATTATCCAACGAAATAAATACAAATTCCGTATTGTTCATCTTCGAATGCAGCAGCTTTTCAATCTCATTTAAATCCTGTCTGCGTAATAAACTACGAAACTAGAGTGAGACAACAGCAAACGCGGAAGAATATACGTATCGTGTCATGTTTATATTCGTATTATTCTTATGCCTAATAGTGATACAGTCAGAAATGAAGCACGGCAATTGACTAGATTTTTAAATATAAGATGACTCTAATTTCTGTGCAGAAAATAATGTACTAAAGAGGCGTCTGCAAAGATTTTCAAACGGAGAAAAATTTTCGATAAACTCTCATTCAGAACATCTTCTGTCATACGCAGTTTATTATTTGGTTCTTGTTGATCATTATCAAAGAAAGCAGCAGTGTAAATAACAACAAATAGCAGTCTCTTGCCATTGTTTCGCTACTGAGACAATTTCTCTCTCTCTCTCTCTCTCTCTCTCTCTCTCTCTCTCTCTCTCTCCAGGTCATGAACATTCATTATCGGAATGCGACAAACAATGCATGACACAGTACAGTAATGCATTTTCAGCTTAGAGTGACGAAAACACCTATAACAAAGAGAACGGCAATTATCAGATCAAAGAAAAATAAGCAATCAATTCAAACCAGACGAAGCACGTGAAAAACGAAGGGTACCCGCATAAATAAGGACGGAGCGCCTGACGCATAGCAATGGCTACCTGGTAAAGCTTAACTGCTGAGCTTACGGCTCGAACCAAATTACTGTAGCTGTATCGTCATTCATTCGACCTGAATTCTATTCTGTCTCATATTACAATGGACCAACTTTGTTTCGATTTGGAGGTGCGGCCTAAAACTTTTCTCTCCCCTTGAATTTCGAGTCTCAAATTTCAGCTGCGGCTTAGATTCGGGAAATTATTTTTTCCTTTATTTCGAGTCTCATTTTTCAGGTGCGGCTTAGATTCGAGTGCGGCTTAGATTCGAGTAAATACGGTAGTTAAGCTCCTTTAAAATCACAGTGACCATCATCGTCACAGCATAATCTTAAATATACAAATCACACATTATAAACATGTACAAGTGAACTGGCAAATACGAGCTAAACATTGCTTTCAGTATCACGATGCATGTGTCGTGTTCGAATAAAATTCTTTTTTATTTTGCAGACGAGGTGCGCAGGCAGCTGAATCACTGCGTGCGCGACAACCTGATCCGCATGATCAAGCGCATAGGCTGCAAGGGGTCCAAGATTGGCATTGAGCAGGAGGGCTATGCTCTTCCAAAGGAAGGGGTGAGTGGTAACGTTTTCTCAGTGCGATAGCTGATTTGATGCAGCTTTCTTCACTATTGTAACCTGTGCAAGCCTCTTCCTCTCTGCAGTCTACTGCAACCTACACCGACTCGAGTCTGCCGACTGTAGTCGAGACGTGGTCTCTCTCTCTACAGTCTGCACCTCACACACACACACACACACACACACACACACACACACACACACCTCCATTACCACATTGACAATTCCTTGATATCTGAACACGTGTCCTACCAGCCAATCCTTTATTTTAATCAAGTTTTACCATAAATTGTTTCCCTCCCCAACCTGATACAGTACCTCCTCATTGTTGTTGTGGTCTTCAGTCCAGAGACTGGTTTGATGCAGCTCTCCATGCTACTCTATCCTGTGCAAGCTGTTTCAGCTCCCAGCACCTACTGCAGCCTACATCCTTCTGAATCTGCTTAGTGCATTCATCTCTTGGTCTCCCTCTACGATTTTTACCCTCTACGCTGCCCTCCAATGCTAAATTGGTGATCCCTTGATGCCTCAGAACATGTCCTACCAACCAATCCCTTCTTCTAGTCAAGTTGTGCCACAAACTCCTCCCCAATTCTATTCGATACCTCCTCATTAGTTATTTGATCTACCCATCTAATCTTCTGCATTCTTCTGTAGCACCGCATTTCGAAAGCTTCTATTATCTTCTTGTCCAAACTAGTTAAAAAGTGGAAATCCAGAATGGGATAATGACGATATTACGAAAAGGATATTTGCCTCTCACCATTTAGCAAAGGTGTCGAGCCGCAGATAGCAGGACAAAACTTGCTATGAGTCTTTTTGTTGTACCTATTTGCAACTCGGCATCTCCGCTACATCGTAAGTAGCAACTATCCTTTTCATAATATTTTCAGTACCCCAGTACTGATCTTGAGTATTCTTGTGTGGCTTCACATTTCAGAAGTTACTATTCTCACACGGTCTGTATTGCTTATCGCCCGTGCTTCCCTCCAAACAAATAGATTCAGAAAAGATTTCTTAAACCCAAATTTATATTGTGTCGAAAAAGCGTTTTTGCATTCTTGGGAACTTTCATCCCCTAACACATGTTTCTTTGTATCTAACTGAGAATTGAAATACTAATTTTCATAAATTTAGCTTTAAAAAATTTTAATTCCCTTGACAGATGGTGCAGTTTTAAAAATGAATGGCAAATTGATTATTTTTTATGGGCAAATGTACAGCATAAGCTGTAGCATATGTCCAAGTCTTTCATGTGTTACTTACAGTCCTTCAATATGTGCACCCTTGGCCACAACACACTTTTACAGGGTAATCAAATTTGTGCCACAGTTCGCGTAGCACTTCCTCTGTGACGGTCTACAGTGTGTGCTTTCTTGCTTTATCCCATCTCACAATTCCTCCAGGGACACCGGCATTGGCAGTACGCAAACTCAGCTTTTCACAGATCCCTGCAGGAGGAAATAGCAGTGTGTTAAATCTGGCGAAGGTTGCAACTGGGGGAGAACATTATCGTGTGCCGTTGGAGCACATCTGATTCGGCATTGTTGAAGAACACAATTAAGCTATTGCACATTCCTGTGAAAGTGGAATGGGGCACTGTCCAGTTGCAAAATGTAATAATCGTAACTGACGTTCAGCTGGGGTAACAATGAGGTTTCCAATGTGCCCAGAAGTTGGTTTCCAGTCATCTTTTGTTGTTTGAAGAAAAATAAGCCCCGCACTTTTTCGTGCGACACCACACAGGAAACACTCACTATCGGAGTGTCACGCCGGTGCTCTGTCGGCGTATGCGATTTCTCGCTTCCGCAGATAGAGACGTCGTGTGTGTTTTCACCTTGCCGCTTATGTGGAAAGTGTCTCCGTCACAGAAGGTGAATCTATATACAAACCTAGCATTCTCCATTTTTAACTGCAGCTGTTAACAAAATCGCACCTTTTCACTTTGTTTGCTGGTGTAAGGGCCTGCACTAATTCCAATTTGTACAGTTTGAAACATACCTGCTTATGCAACACCCTCCAACTGTAACCTTTAGCACAAACAATTCCACCCTTGCTTCAATAAGTGACTTGCGAGGACTGCGGAGAAGCGCCTCGCACAGTCTGTCGGCATTTGAATCAGACACAGAAGGTCGAGTGGGACTTGTCACCTTACAAAGGCGTCCAGTTTCCACGAAAGGTAGATACCACCCACCTGCGTCACTCGTGTGTGGTGGGTCATTTCTAAACTGTCCACAAAAGTTGTGCTGCTCTGCAACCACAGATCTGGACACTTAAAACTGAACACGCAGAAAGCCTTTTTGTGTTGTGATGCCATCTCGGAAACAGGCAAGACGCCTGCACAGTTTTGTCTGAATCTGTTTGCCACAAATTGAATCTGCAGAAAACATTTAAACAACAAAGGACTTGTTCTCTTTGCCACGCTTTAACTGTGGATGATAACAGTATCGTATCTGTAGTAATTCTGAATGGATGGGAAAAGAAATGTCTTTTGATTGTACAAGCCCAGTACATTTAGCAGGATCACCATTTCAATTCAACATCTGCTGCATCTATGTCATTGTGTAGAGCATCGTCTTCATTTGCTGTCCAAGAATGAACTGAAAGAATAATTCGACTTCTGCTGTGCAAGTGTGTGCAGTCCTGCTCCACCAAGCATGACAAAAAGGGATTTCAAGATGTTACTGATTTTCTAGCTTATGCTTTCACATTGGGTGACTAAAGTGTCATGCTTGCTGGAAATTTCCCACTGGGTTCCAATGCAAGAACAAACGTGTGTGGAAAGAGGGATGCTATCCATTATAATAGCGGGACAGTATTGTGAATAGACAGTTGGTGCAACTAAATCCCTGCCACCATAAATAATGTTCACTCCCTTAATGGCAGGAGACTCCCAGAACGTAACTCTGTAGCACAGCAAATCTTGACTGATCTAAGTTAATTATCTCCTCTGGTGTAAAATTGAACTCTGTGAAACACCTTCCTTCCATGACAAACTTGCCGGCTTTCTTTTCTGCATCGGCAGCAAATCTTCTGCTAACTTTGTGACATAGTGGGAAAAACAGTCTTGCCTTTTCTCTGGAACCACTGCAGCAACATTTTGGAAGCCTCGAATGTTACGGCATTGTTCGGATCAGTTTGTGCTTCGAAAGACGTCACCCAGATTTGTAGCCTTCGGTTGTGTATAATTGCACACTGTATTCACATTGCAATGTACTGATCACGTACCTCATTTTTAGTCGTACCATCTTTTTGGAGTTTTTTAAGAGTATGTTTTTGTGCCATTACGGCAGTGAATTTGATTCCAGGGGACACGTGTTGGGCGGCTCCAGGAGGGCATTGTTGTGGAGGATCATTTCCTCGTGGCTGCTTTGTCCAGATTTTGTAAGCATCAGCCAAGTAACCTTCAGGAAATTTTGTTGTATTCTCCTTTGTTGGCAGATAATACAAAACCGGTTCAAATGGCTCCGAGCACTATGGGACTTAACTTCTGAGGTCATCAGTCCCCTAGAACTTAGAACTACTTAAACCTAAGTAACCTAAGGACATAACACACATCAATGCCCGAGGCAGGATTCGAACCTACGACCGTAGCGGTCGCGCCGTTCTAACTGAAGTGCCTAGAACCGCAGATAATACGAGAAACCACTTCCCTCATCACTGTCACATAATGCTGGACCGTTTTCTGAAGTCAGCTCATTCTCTATCTGTATCACAGGATTGTCCCCAAAATAACTTTTACCATCTTCATCTATGACTTCCGCATCTACAATAAGAATCCTATACTCTCCGTGTCGAGTAGTCGTTTCTAATCTGTTCGAAAACTGTGCTATCTACCCTAGTCGGTCTTTAATCCGAAATACTGAAGAAATCCACTGACAGCTTACCGACTGCAGCAGGTTTCATTGTGTAACAGCCTGAGCATTCACCTCTAATACGTAACTAGAACCTTTTCTGCTCCCACTCCTTTCCTCGCACTCCGTTCTCCCCTCTTGCTCCTCCTACTTCCGACAGTCCGTAGCTCGTCAGATTGCACCAAATGCCTTTCCTTATTCTCAGACGTACGAGTAAACGGGTCTCTTCGAAAATCGGCGACGTCTGTGCGTACCTTTCCTTGTCGCTGTACGTTACGTAGTGAAATATATCTACTACAGCAGTGGGAAAAGAATACTCGTTTTGTGCCGTAGGTGAAGGACGACGGTCACGACTGGTACTGCTTCTCGTGCCACCGTGGCGGCGACGTCATCTGCTGCACGTCGTGCCACCGCGTCTACCACCTGGCATGCCTGGCTCGTGGCGAGCTGCCGGACGAGGACGTCAAGAACACCTTCGTCTGCTCTGTCTGCAAGGTGAGTGTGTCGAGCGACGTGGCACCCCGTCGTTATGTATTGTATGGAACTGGGGACCTGGAAACGACGGAGAGGCTTCGTCCCGGCTGTAGCCCTCAGTGGCTCACTACAGGCTACAGCCGTCCACTCACCCCTCTGCCGCCCCACACTGAACCCAGCGTTATTGTGCAGTATGGCCCCTTGTGGGCCCTTCCCCCCTCCTGAGAATGTCTCATACCAGACGAGTGTAACCCCAAATGTTTACATCGTAGAGTAATTATGGTGTATGCGTACGTGGAGAAAGTGTTTGTGCAGCATTCACCGACACAGTGTAACTGATGCGGAGTAGGGGAACCGGCCCACATTTGCCAAGGCATATGGAAACCGCCTTAAAAACCATGCATATACTGGCCGGCACACCGGACCTCGACACCGATCCGCCGGGCGGATTTGTGCCGGGGACCGGCACACCTTCCCGCTCGGAAAGCAGTGCATTAGACGGCACGTCTAACCGGGTGGGCACTTGTAGGTTGCCATTTGTACTCATTGTGCTGATCCCGTAGGTAACTGCCATTAATTGCAAGCTGGCTAATATCTGTGGATTTGACGAAGATAGAATTAGTAGTTTTATTTTCTTTCCTTTTTTTGGTATTTATTACTTGAAGAGCACTCATTTTTGTATCGATAGTACTGAAACTGGATACACAGGTGAATTTATACAGTGGAATTTATTACACAAACAGAATTGGAAAAATAATTTCATTATTATGTGAGAAACCCATAAAAGAGCATTGCTAAATTTGTGATGCGTGAAGGCTGTCCAGAAACTAAGACATTTCGAGATAAAAAAGTTAATGATATAGAAAAACCAAATTTTAGTATACACAATTTAAAGGTACATTGTTAAGCTATTTTTCTACGCAGTCACCATTCTAATTGAGGCACTTAC
Organism: Schistocerca serialis cubense; assembly: GCF_023864345.2. Lineage (NCBI taxonomy): Eukaryota > Metazoa > Arthropoda > Insecta > Orthoptera > Acrididae > Schistocerca > Schistocerca serialis. The sequence continues at coordinate 86,101 of NW_026047646.1, read as the reverse complement.
GCTACTGTGGCACGAGTAGAAATGTGGCGCTCGCAATTACGACCTTCGGTTTATACCGGCACGCAGTTCGGTGTCAGTATCAGAGTGCAGTGAGCCGTGTCTTCATTACCAGCAAAAGGTGGTAATCTCTCGACACAGAATCTGTTTTGTACGGTGCGTGAGGAAACGCCTCCCATCCGAAACCCCGTAGGAGCTCTCTGGTACAATTTGCTGCACGTGGATGTGTGTCGTCACGAAAAAACAAACATTTTTGTGCCAAGTTTTTGCTGACACTCGTTTTGTATCGCTCACCCTAATGCCGTCAGTGTTCGACAGTATCTCTAAAAGTTTTTGGGAACGAAAACCTACTTGCAGAAAGCACGTCACGAGTGGGATTTTTCTGCTGCAGCACCCGGTTTGACACAGCACAGAAAACAAAGTAGCAGAGACACAGAGCACGTGATGTCACCACTGGATATGCCTACTGATTGTAGGAACATTACTGCACCGAGACGGGGGTCGTAGCCATGCCCACTGCTGTGGTAGGTCAAAACGTGTTACTTTCTCGTAGTTACAGCTACCTGGAATATTTTTCAGTTTTATCTTAGTCAGCATACATATTTTGTAATTTTTGTTCTTACTGTCAAGGGAATTCACTGGGGTATTCATAATTAACCCATTTGCTTATACGCCTAGCTCACAAACAGTCGCAGGTTTGAAATTTCATTATTACGCTACCATCTGTGGCACGTGCCGAGCAGATATAGTGTCTTCCTGGTGTTTCTTCTTCTCCATTAATAGGTGGTGTGACATGTTCTATACCAGGGGTTCCCAACAAAATTTTCTCGAGGACCGCCTCGTCGAGCACGATTGGTACCTTGTCTTATCACAATATCGAGTACCTAAAAAAATCAAATTAAGAGTCCTTTTATACATTTTCTATTTTTGGTACTCAGAGAAAACATTGACATATTCATTATTGAAAAAATATTGAGCAGCCAAAACAAAAAATCTGTTATCGTACGAAATATATTTAACATACACTCCTGGAAATGGAAAAAAGAACACATTGACACCGGTGTGTCAGACCCACCATACTTGCTCCGGACACTGCGAGAGGGCTGTACAAGCAATGATCACACGCAGGGCACAGCGGACACACCAGGAACCGCGGTGTTGGCCGTCGAATGGCGCTAGCTGCGCAGCATTTGTGCACCGCCGCCGTCAGTGTCAGCCAGTTTGCCGTGGCATACGGAGCTCCATCGCAGTCTTTAACACTGGTAGCATGCCGCGACAGCGTGGACGTGAACCGTATGTGCAGTTGACGGACTTTGAGCGAGGGCGTATAGTGGGCATGCGGGAGGCCGGGTGGACGTACCGCCGAATTGCTCAACACGTGGGGCGTGAGGTCTCCACAGTACATCGATGTTGTCGCCAATGGTCGGCGGAAGGTGCACGTGCCCGTCGACCTGGGACCGGACCGCAGCGACGCACGGATGCACGCCAAGACCGTAGGATCCTACGCAGTGCCGTAGGGGACCGCACCGCCACTTCCCAGCAAATTAGGGACACTGTTGCTCCTGGGCTATCGGCGAGGACCATTCGCAACCGTCTCCGTGAAGCTGGGCTACGGTCCCGCACACCGTTAGGCCGTCTTCCGCTCGCGCCCCAACATCGTGCAGCCCGCCTCCAGTGGTGTCGCGACAGGCGTGAATGGAGGGACGAATGGAGACGTGTCGTCTTCAGCGATGAGAGTCGCTTCTGCCTTGGTGCAAATGATGGTCGTATGCGTGTTTGGCGCCGTGCAGGTGAGCGCCACAATCAGGACTGCATACGACCGAGGCACACAGGGCCAACACCCGGCATCATGGTGTGGGGAGCGATCTCCTACACTGGCCGTACACCACTGGTGATCGTCGAGGGGACACTGAATAGTGCACGGTACATCCAAACCGTCATCGAACCCATCGTTCTACCATTCCTAGACCGGCAAGGGAACTAGCTGTTCCAACAGGACAATGCACGTCCGCATGTATCCCGTGCCACCCAACGTGCTCTAGAAGGTGTAAGTCAACAACCCTGGCCAGCAAGATCTCCGGATCTGTCCCCCATTGAGCATGTTTGGGACTGGATGAAGCGTCGTCTCACGCGGTCTGCACGTCCAGCACGAACGCTGGTCCAACTGAGGCGCCAGGTGGAAATGGCATGGCAAGCCGTTCCACAGGACTACATCCAGCATCTCTACGATCGTCTCCATGGGAGAATAGCAGCCTGCATTGCTGCGAAAGGTGGATATACACTGTACTAGTGCCGACATTGTGCATGCTCTGTTGCCTGTGTCTATGTGCCTGTGGTTCTGTCAGTGTGATCATGTGATGTATCTGACCCCAGGAATGTGTCAATAAAGTTTCCCCTTCCTGGGACAATGAATTCACGGTGTTCTTATTTCAATTTCCAGGAGTGTATTTTGTATTCTAATAGCATCTTGTGGACCCCTCTGGCATAACTTGCGGACCCCTGGGGGTCCGTGGATCGCCTTTTGGGAACCACTGTTCTGTACTATCGGAAAACTGAGAAATCGATCTATTTACTGGGTTTGTAACATACTCAATTTCTTATAATATTAAGTGAGTTATAAGCAATTGTTTTCAAGTTTTGTTAGATATTTACTCTCCAATCCCATCAGGAAAACACACTCCAGAAATTGTCATTTGCAAAGTGAGAAAGAAAAACAGTGTTGTGGGTGTAAGAAGTGTCTAGTGGTTATGCACATGCTGTATTTTTTTGTCTCTACCACACCGACAAAAACTTCTGAAACAGTGTTATCTCCACCCCTCATTACCTCAATAAATAATGACGGATTTATAAAGAATTCCTGTCTAAAAAATGTTGAGAATAGTCTGCGAGACAAAATATGCCGATTTTCGTGAATTTAAATAGTAAATATAGGTTTGACTGTGGCGGAAAATGTTAGACCTGGCATTGTGGAATAGATGCTAAGACCCAATCTAGACCTATTTATGTATATAGTAATATGCCTCTTACATTGTGTACCCGCTCCTGTCGTAAAGTTAGTAATGATGAAAAAATACGTGTACGGATGAAAGGACTTGGTGTACTTGCTGAGAATGTAACTGTTACTGGTGATGTAACCCTGTACTATAATTGTTAATAAAGTCTGATCTGTAGCGTTCTTAATAAAAAGAACGAGAAAACTTCTTCCTCTTCACTCTGTTCCTGCACGATAAGAGCGAGTAATCAATTTATCTTCTTTCTCTCGTAGCCAGTTGAAACTTTTTTGTGCTTCAGCTATTTTCTACTGAGCAAATTTCTTTTAATTTAGCATTTTATGTTGTGGAACTCCTGGAGCTTCGTCGAAACTCGGAGAGCACAACTGTTCGGCTCGAAACTTCACTGCCAGTCACCGAATAGAGTATGAGCTTGGAGCACAGCCGACAGGCACCATTTGTTCCCATGTGAGAGACAGTCTTCAGCTCGTGCACCCTGTTCCGTCAATACCTTCCAGAATAGCCTCTTAAACATGTCGAATGGGACCCCCAAGCGTACATGCTGAGTGCACCTAGCTTTGGTTCCCAACCCTTGCTGCCATTTCTCCGAGGGTACCGTCATTCTCTGCAAGTTCGAAGTGCCGACAATTGAAAGAGCGCTACCCATTTTGTGCCTCCTATTGGCACACACACAGCAGGTTTACCGACAAGTGGCATGTGTCACTGCCTGACAAGTTTGTTTGTGTGGCCGTCTTCCGCAGCAAGCATATAATTACTTGTTTTGTAAATAAAACTGCCTTTTCCTGCTGCTAATTACTTTATGTATCCCATATGCGTTTCACCTTCTGTCCTAAGGCATCATCAGTGGTATCTGTAACGATACAGTTTTGTTAGTTACAGATTATCAAACACTTCACTTTGCAGTTTTTTGTAAAAATGTAATTACTTAAGATTTGCTGATCTGCATTTCCTCACATCTGGTCTGGAGGTTGCACTACCACTTTTATCACTGCCATATAATCACATCTTTGTGTTCTCACCTTCCACACACTGTTCACCATGTTTCTCACTCTTTCTTGTGGTGGACTGTTGTTCTTTTGTCAGTCGATACAACTATTTCGTCATACACTTCTTTCCACAGTGTAAATATTGCGACTCCACTACGTGTTTCATCTTCTTTGGTATGTTTATCTATTTGTTGCCAACCTAATGAAGTATATGTTCGTTACGAACTTCTATTTGTGATGTTTATACCGTGTGTGTGTGTGTGTGTGTGTGTGTGTGTGTGTGTGTGTGTGTGTGTGTGTGTGTGTGAGAGAGAGAGAGAGAGAGAGAGAGAGAGAGAGAGAGAGAGAGAGAGAGAGAGAGAGAGAGGAGGGGGGGGGATACAGCTTAACATCTTTTTTTTGGGGGGGGGGGGGGGGGGAGTGGCGGGGGGTTTGTACTAGTTGTACTAGCTGTTAGCGAGTGGCTGAAAACTTTGGTGACAGCTGTTTTGACTTTTCGTTTCAATATTCTGTGGAGGGGTTCATGGATGAGTGATGTTGGGTTCTATTATTATTACATTGGACAGTATTATTACATTAATACTTTTTGCGAATGTTATTCTATTATTTTATCTGTTAGTGTAAATAATGAGTTGCTTGGCATGTGTACTTGGTCATTCAACAGGATTTTCCCCTCTGCTTTGGTTTTATGTATGTGGTAATTTTCTTGCATGGTCAGGAGGTGTTTTTTTTTTTATTGTTGATTCTAATTATTTTCAGAAAATAATGGTTACAATAATAACAGTCACAAAGCTAAACAACAAAATTAAAAGGAAAATAAAAGCAGAAAGCTCCAAACCACAGACAACAACACAACAGAACTAAACACAAACACGCCGTCCCGTAACAACTACACAAGATAATCAGAAAAAGGTGAAAGAAAACACAAGATGGTACACAATGACAAAAACACACAAACTCGCCCATAAAATCATGAACATTTTCAAAAGGCAGGGAATAAACATAGCGTACACAACAGACAATTTTATACAAAAATGCACCCCAAAACTGACAAACAGAGACATATAGCAGAAAGCAGGTATATATCGGCTACAGTGTAACACTCGGGAAGACACATAGGGCAGACAGGGAGAACATTTGATGTCAGATACAAGGAACACATGAGAGCCTGGAAATATCGACAAACCACTCCACATTTGCAGAACACCTAAGAGAAAATGACCACAAACCAACCATTAGGGAAGATGACATGAAAATAATTAGAATCAACAATAAAAAACACCTCCTGACCGTGCAAGAAAATTACCACACACATAAAACCAAAGCAGAGGGGAAAATCCTGTTGAATGACCAAGAACACATGCCAAACAAATCATCATTTATACTAATAGACAAAATAATAGAATAACGTCTGCAGAAAGTATTAATACAATAATACTGTCCAATGTAATAATAATAGAACCCAACTTCCTTACACTCACTCATCCATGAACCCCTTCCGCAGGAAATTGGTGACAGCTGTTTTGACTTTTCGTTTCAAAGTTTTCAGCCACTCGCTAACAGCTACTACACCCCCCCCCCCCCCCCCCCCAAAAAAAAAAAAAAAAAAAATATCGGCTGTATTCTCCCTCCTCTCTCTCTCACACACGCACACACAGTATAAACATCACAAATAGTAGTAACGAACATATACTTCATTAGGTTGGCAACAAATAGGTAAACATACCAAAGAAGATAAAACACGTAGTGGAGTCGCAATATTTATGCTGTGGAAAGAAATGTACGACAAAATAGTTGTATCGACTGACAAACGAATTGCGAAGTGAAGTGTTTGATAATCTATAGCTAACAAAACTGTATTGTTATAGATACCACTGATGATGCCTTAGGACAGGAGAAGGCGAAACGCGTGTGGGATAAATAAAATAACTAGCAGCAGGAAAAGGCAATTTTATTTACAAAACAAGTATCTCGCTGCCCGAGTTTCAGTGGAAGACAGCACAGCAGACTTTTTGGTTAGGAGGAAGTTCATAATGCCTGAGTAATGGTCCACGATTTGCTTCCATACGAGGCTACACTCATAGCAAAGATCTCCAAAAGAGATGTCCTAACATTTAAGTTAAGAAATCTGCCCCCCACCCCACAAATGCTTTTCGTGCTGTTGCCAACATGCGTTTTTTATTTTGTGTACTTTGACGACTGTCACTTATTTTGCTGCTGATACAGCGAAAGTCATCTACTACTGTAAGTGTCCCGTTTCCCAATCTAATTCCCTCAGCTTCACCTGATTTCATCTGACTTTATTCCATGACTCCTGTTTCAGTTAAATTACCATTCCAAATTACTGCTTGCAGAGTCAGGAACATCAGAGATTGGCTACAACCCTCTCTCACTCTCTTCTCAACCTGTGCTTCCCTTTTATGTTTGTTGACTCTTACAGCTGTAGTCAGATTCCTGTAGGAATTGTAAACAATTTTTCAATCACTGTTTTTTTATTAACATCGTTAAGAGCTTTTCTCGGATTCTGCAATTGCTGTCTTATTATATGGAAAATTATATGTTGCCTGACAGCTCTGTCTCTCTTTCAGTTTGTTAATGTTTTGTTCTCAAGGCATTGTTTTGTAATGTGAACAGGACATGGGGGTGGAGCGAGACGACAAGAATCGCATGAAGCGGAGCCAGCTTAACCACCTCCTGAGCTTCACCTGCAGCCGATTACGTGAGCGGGTGAGTGTGTCATGAATATCTAACTTAACGCTTGTGGGCACCACAGGAAATAGTGTCAATTCAGAATATGGTACACCAACTGCAATTATATTTGACACTTAACCGACATGAATAGGGGTGGCTTACTCCACGATCAGGAAGTGCTCAGAGTGAGAGAATATGAGTGTGTCTGTGGTGGTTAATCGAGAGGTTTGTCATTAAAAATCTCTCAGTAGCTGGTTTTTCAAATTTTTCTTACCTTCTGTATCTGTTACACAGGTAAAATGTTAATTAACAAATAATTAACTGTAATTTTTAATAAAAATATTTATAATTATTTATTACAAATCACTTGAAAATAAATTAAAACTTAATACAGGTATATGAAATGTCTTATTGTAAAAACAAAATGTGAACACTACCTGGGGATTAGGTGTTGTGCTTGACCCGACCTGCTGACTCTTACCTACTGCTGCAGTAAGACAAGCAGTCTGTGATCGCGGAACACGAGATCGGCACGTCGTCGGTCCGTCCAGTCTTTATTGCCGGTGAAGGAATCCTGACGGTGCTGCCGCATCTTTCTTCTAGCAGATCCTCGCGTGGCCTCGAGAGGCAGAGTGGAGCCCGTCTTGGACCACCTTACCTAAAGCCGTCCTCTCGCTCGACGTGAAAACGAACTGGACGAGGAGCTGGCCGTGTGATAGTGTGAAATTCCGTATACGAGTACACTGTGGAGTGTGAAATAAAGATTTGAGCATGTCGGATTTTAGTGTCTCACGCAGGAACTTTGCTAGGGAGATGAGACATCGTTTTACATTAGAAGTAGAACTTGGTAGCTGCCGTGTTGTACGGTGTTAAAACATCGTATTTGGTGGGTTTCCTTTCTCGTAGAGTACTCGGTACGAATATAATCTGTTTCAAAGCATCAACAGATTGCATATCTCTCGAAAACACGTCATTTTAGCTAAAATTTGTTGGAATAAAAGGACAGGACTACATATTGGCAGGTAAAGGCTTCATATAGTCGATATTTTTAGTGTTATAATTTGTGTGCTACAGAAGTATACCACTCAAGTGCTACAGCACAACGATGATATAACAAAATTGTGCATTTTTGGTACAATTTACATATTAAAGATCAAATATCAAATGATGACATTTGGACATAGTGTTTGCACAGTTCTTGCCTTTTACTGTCACCTGGTTGCAGTGTACAAACTGTAGCACAGTTCATAGCGTTGTGACTTCTGAAGATGTGAAGGTAAAGGTAGTAGGAAACTTCCTGGCAGATTAAAACTGTGTGCCCGACTGAGCCTCGAACTCAGTACGTTTGCCTTTTGCGAGCACTTGCCTGCGAAAGGCAAAGGTCCCGAGTTAGAGTCTCGGTCGGGCACACAGTTTTAATCTGCCAGGAAGTTTCATATCAGTGCACACACCGCTGCAGAGTGAAAATCTCATTGTGTAAAGATAGTAGGTTCGCATCCACCTCCTTCCTTTCCACCCTCAGCTCCATTCCCCCTCCCCACAACATTCCATTCTCTAAAAGATTCTGGGTCTGTCTTAGTCATTCAATACAAGTATTACCTCAAAAGTCAAACATATTTATTATAATTATTGTGGCAAAGGCCAACAAACTGGAATGTGTCCCTAGTAGCCAGAAATTTTAACGCGATTGCCAGTCTATGCCTGGAAGTAAACACGAGTTAATGTACTGCAAGTTTTGACTATCATGAAGTTTTTTTAAAATGTGTGTAACTGTCTCTGGATTTATGGACTGGCTGGTGTTTGTGTCTTGCCGGTAAATATGTTTTTTAATGTGAATTTTAAAACTTTCCTGGCGAATTGACTGTTCAAACAAATTTCGGACTTGCAGCCGGTCGTCATTCAATGAAAGTGTCATCCACATACCGCCAATAAACTGTTGGCTTCAGGGCAGCTGATTCAAGTGCTCTCTCTTCAAAATCCTCCATAAAAAGGTTGGCCACCAAAGGAGACGGGACTACCCATGGCGACACCGTCAGTCTGTTCAAAATATTCTTAATTAAACATGAAATAAGTTGTGGAATGTGCGTGCCTGAACAAAGCAGTGATATCAACAGGAAACATGTCACCAATCAGTGTCAAAGAATCTGCAAGAGGAACTTTTGTAAAAAGTGAGACCACATCAAAGCTTACTAGAAGGTCTACACTGCTAAGACGGAGAGCCCCCAGTCTATTGATAAAATCAGCTAAGTTTCGTATGTGATGTGAGCACTTGCCTACGAAAGGTCTCAGTAAGGAAGCGAGATGTTTAGCTAAATCATATGTAGGAGCTCCAATGTTGCTCACTATTGGACGCAGAGGAAGACCCTCTTTATGAATCTTTGGAAGGCCATACAGTCTTGGAGGTACACAACCATGTGGTCTTAACCTCTTGATGGTCTCTTGCGGTAAGGAGGAGGAATTTAATAGTGCTGAAGTTTTTCGTTGCACACATCCTGTAGGATCGTAATCAATCCTCCTATAGGTAGTCACTTACCAGACCATACATCTTATCTTTATACACACCACGTGGTAACAAAACAGTTGCATTACCTTTGTCAGCTTTCAATACCACTACGTCAGGGTCCTCTCTCAGATTTCGTAATGCAGCCCTCTCTGCAGAGGTTAAATAACTGTGTTGAGTAGGAGCCTTCAACAGAGCACGGCAAGTTTCCCTTCTTATTTTGTCTGCAGCATCGAAAGGAAGACGTCATACAGCTGCTTCAACACTACTCAAAATACTTATAAATGGCGGTGCTCTAGGTGTAGGTGCAAAATTGAGTCCCTTGCTTAATACAGACAGCATAGCGTCGTCCAAATTCTTCTCCGTGAGATTAACGACGGAACGTCGTACCATTATCCCTTCTGGCGACGGCTTCTGTGGCAACAGTCGATCAAATTTTGATATCTTCCGACAATTAGCTTCATTGTGGATCCACTCGAACTTGGCCGAAGTCACTCCATCAACCCAGTCCCATGATACAGGAGAAAGATACCTTGCAACCTTCAGATGTAACTAGTAAAGTTCTGCTGAAATAGCATCTATCCTTCGTCTTGTATAGCAAATCCTCTCCTTGAATATTTTGAACAGACTGACGGTGTCGCCATGGGTAGCCCCCTGTCTCCTTTGGTGGCCAAACTTTTTATGGAGGATTTTGTAGAGAGAGAGCTTGAATCAGCTGCCCTGAAGCCAACAGTTTTTTGGCGGTATGTGGATGACACTTTCATAGTGTGGCCTCATGGAGAAGATAAATTAATGGAGTTTCTACATCACCTCAACTCCATTCATAGCAACATCCTGTTTACCATGGAAATAGAGAAAGATGGTTGTTTGCCTCTCTTGGATGTCCTGGTTCGAAGGAAGAATGACTGTTCTCTAGGGCATTCAGTTTACCGGAAACCCCCTCATACTGATTTGTACCTGCAAGCATCGAGTTGCCATCACCCGTCGCAAACCATGAGTTTGCTTAAAACACTTGTTCATAGAGCTCATACTGTCTCAGATCCTGATAGCTTACCTCAAGAACTTGCCCATCTAAAGACAGTATTCAGCGAAAATGGGTATTCCATCCGGCAGATTAACAGGGCACTAACAGTTAAAACTAAGAAGCAGGAAGTGACTAAAGAGGAGAACATGCCGGAACAATCTTTAGCTTTTCTTCCTTTCGATGGCAACGCTTCGTTTAAAATAGCAAGAATCCTCCAAAAATTTCAGGTAAAAGTGGTTTTCTGCCCACCATCGAAGATTGCAGACCTTTTGGGATCAGTTAAGGACAATCTGTTACTACGAAAGGCCGGAATTTACAAGATACCGTGCCAATGTGGTACGGCTTACATAGGTCAAACCACACGCACCGTGAAAGAACGCTGCACTGAACATCAACGTTACACCCGCCTTTTGCAGCCAAGCAAGTCCGCTATTGCTGAACATTGTATTTCTACTGGACATTCGATGGAGTATGAGGAAACAATGATTTTGTCCACAGCAACGTCTTTCTGGGACTCCATTATTAAAGAATCCGTAGAAATACGACTGGCGGAAAATCTGTTAAACCGTGACAGCGGCTACCAGCTGGACAGTGCATGGAATCCCATCATCTCCACGATTTGCGCAAATCGAAGACGACAGAGTGCATCGACGGCCGTGGCAAACAGCAACGCAGAGGGCGACCGAGTTTCGCTATTCCACCAGCGAGGGCGCTGCCGGCGGGCAGTGTGGTTCAACTATCAAGTTTTCGACGCATGCGCAGAATAGTTACAGTACGCTATATATTGCGGAACGGAGGACGTTTTCACCAGTCTGCGATGGCTCACCTAAGATGACTGGCAGGTGCCCAGTTGAAATGTCGTGCGAAGTATTGAACGACGACCGGCTGCAAGCCCGAAATTTGTTTGAACATGTTTTTTAATGATAGTGAGCAACTTGGGAAAAATCTCTTCCGTTGGAATGAATCTTGATCTTGGAATGTATATGATGAAATATGTTATTACAGTGTGTCTGTAGTCAATGCAGCATTGAGAATACGGACGTTATGTGTGCACAAACTCTCATTAAACATATACCTTAACTATATTCACTTTAAAACTGAAAATGGGATGAAAATTCAATTGAGTTAAGAATAACTAATACCAGTACATATCTCAGATAATCGTACGGCGTTATGCAGTGTTCCCGTATTAGCAATTTGCCGTTCGAGCCGTTGCCTTGTCCAGAATCTTCTTCCCAATTTTTTCTGCTCTTATTCGACAATCATTAACAGAGTTAACACACCTATGTTATGTGTGTCCAGTTTTTGTAAAGTGAGCTGAGCTGAGCCGAGCCGAGTAAAGCCGACAGTGGCCGCCGGAGAGCTCTGAAAGCCCAAATCATGTTAGCCAGCACGTCCCGTGTGCCGACTGCACTGTCTCTTTGGTCGTGTGTTCCGTGCGAACCTGCATAATGCTAGCTGCCTTTAATTTTTGTTTTAGTCGCAAATCTAGATTTCAGGTATACGTAGCAATCTTCACAGACTCGCAGAAGTTCGTGTCGCCGTATGTTCTTACAGGTGTGTGGGCAAAGGGTGTTCTTCTGCCTGTACACCTGTAAGAACGTATAACGACACGAACCGCTGCGAGTCTGTGAAGATGGCTACTTACACTCGAAATCTAGATTTGCGAATATAGGAAAAACTAATGGGATTGCGACAGACCACTGCGTGCCTCTCCTTTCTTGCAATCTGCGGTCGCTGTGCACAATGGTTCCTGATGGAAGCAAAGTTGGTTAGCTGCCTTGTCCCTTGTGAGGATGGCTTAAGGAAAAATCTGAGGAGCTATTTAGAATCAAATGTGAATTCTTCTGCAATGACACTAGTGATTCAGATGCGGAGGGGGTATTGTTATAAGGGGCAGTCAAATGAAGAAGAGAGACAGGTGGAAAAAGTAATAAATACCCCTCACCCCCACCCTCATAGGGAATCGCTGTAACCGTTAATACATTTCTTCCACTTTGGGACAAGATGGTCAATGCCCAAAAATATTTTTGCGGTTGTCTGCAGACCCAAGATTGTATCCAAACTTGCACCTCTTCATCCAAAGCAAATCAATGGCCACAAATGTCTTTCTTCAGGACTCCAAAAGTATCGCAATCACACAGGAAGAGATTGGGATTTTTTGGTGGATGTGTAGGGGCCACCCAATGAAACTTCAGCAAGCCCGTACATTGCCTTAGCATTGCAGAAGTTTCTCTGGGAAGCCCTTACACCTGCACTGTGCAGTTCCATTCTTTCCCTGTGCAGTTTTTATATTTTTGGAGTGGCTTTCGATTTGCTTCAGATGAGGATGTGCACACTGGGTTACGGTTGTGGTTACATAGGCAAAAACAAAAATTTTTGTGTGAAGGCATTGACCATTTTGTCTTACCATTTTGTCTTACAGTGGGATAAATGTATTAACAAACTTCCTGGCAGATTAAAACTGTGTGCCAGACCTAGACTCGAACTCGGGACCTTTGCCTTTCGCGGGCAAGTGCTCTACCAACTGAGCTACCCAAGCACGACTCACGCCCTGTCCTCACAGCTTTACTTCTGCCAGTACCTCATCTCCTACCTTCCGAACTTTACAGAAGCTCTCCTCCGAACCTTTCTTTCAGGATTGCTAGTTCTGCAAGGTTCACAGAAGAGCTTCTGTAAAGTTCGGAAGGTAGGAGATGAGGTACTGGCAGAAGTAAAGCTGTGAGGATAGGGCGTGAGTCGTGCTTGGGTAGCTCAGTTGGTAGAGAACTTGCCCGTGAAAGGCAAAGGTCCCGAGTTAGTCTCGGTCTGGCACACAGTTTTAATCTGCCAGGAAGTTTCATATCAGCGCACACTCTGCTGCAGAGAGAAAATCTCATTCTGGAATGTATTAACAGTTCTGGTGATTACTTTTCAAATAATAAGCAGATTTCTCATTTTTTTTCCATCTGTCTCATTTTCATTTTATTGCCCCTTACATCTAAATTTCTTTTATATGCATAAATTTCTGGATATACTTGAATCAACAGAGGTCAACCATCACATTACTAGCTTAATGATCACTGTGTTCAACCGTAGTAAAGTCAATTTTGCACTTGTATCTAAAGTATGGCCTGTTATATGTGGTTCTCTGAACATTTTATGACTCTGATGGTTTTGAATTTGTCATAGGGAAAGTTGAATTTCACGTCCATCTAAGGTGCGCGTCATATATCTTGGCGGCCGAGTTTAGGTTCGTTCTGCGCATTTGACGTCACAAATCACAGTCAGCCAATGAACAGAGAACGACGTTGCCAGATCTCGACTGCAGTGCAGAGCACGGACGAGTGTCTTCAATTTTAGAAACGTTCAGTCATAAATGAAGTAATTGAACACAAGCAATGTCTTGATATCAGACTTTCTTTTATAGAAAGTTTGGAAAAAGCATTCTTTACACCAATTGCTTCATATTCTATTAATTAATTAAACCAAACAAACAATAAGCCTCCTAATTCAGGCGATAGCAAGGAAAGGTGTTTGTATCAGTCTCACGAACCGCTTTTTCGCAATAAAGAACAGCGGTAATTGTTTATTTCCTATTGTACTTCGACGCAACATGAGTAATTCATAGTCATCCCAACAGTGTTTGTCGGTATTTTGCAAACGTTTAGAGTGCTCCAGGAGATGCCAGAAATGAGTAGCTGCGTTGGCGTAATGGTTAAAGTGTTGGGCTGCTAATCGGAGGATTCTGAGTTCAAGGCTTGTTGCATACTAAATATTTTATTTATTTAAAAACAATAGTGAAGTGTCTTACTTAATGAATTTTATTCGTTTGAATGTAATGTTTTGAAATTTCCTGTGCTTCATTATAATCATAATAAGTTTTCAGTTTTTGTAATTTTCTCCTCCAATATTTCTTTTCACAGCAATTAAAAACAACGAAAAGGCACACATACAATATTCATGTTATCCGTTTTGTTTGTATATCGCCTCTTCCGCAGTCGCTGTTTTACTATTCATATTGAGATATATTCTTTTGCGGCAGTATTAAAAGTATTATTTAGAGCAGAATTTCGGCTCGTACGTTGCCGAGCTATTTGATTGTCTGACGGAATTCTTTGCTTCGCTGCTTTGGCAACATCATATTCAATGGTTTCGTCGACTGATCTATGTTTTGGCAAGTATTTGCTGTCCGTTGTGACAAAAACAAAATGTTTGCGCACTGTGCCTCACTGGCAATATATTTTAGTTTTATTACGTCCAAAATTCAGTTTTATGTACTTCGCCAACTTCGTTTTAATCAGAACGTTTTAGAAAAAAGCGAAATGACTCTGGTATAAAGAAAGTTTTGTTACAGTTGCTAAAGATAGAATATTTCCCAATTTATAAACACTGTTTATGTTATAAAGGGTGTTCATTTTATGGGGACATTGAAATCTCTTGAAAACGACACACACAGCCAAAAGAAATCCTAATGAAAATTAGTTCCTCCCGGAAGGGGACATACAATTATAACAAATTTGACTACAAATTCGTCGAATTTGGTATCATTGGATGGCCCCCTCTGAGACAAAAAAAAAAAATTAGTTATAAATTTGTTTGATCCGATGTGTAGATTTGCGGATATTTCAATGTCTCCAATTAAAATGAACACTCTGTATAGTTGGAACCATGAACGACTGCGGTCGATTTAAGGCTCGTTCTACGCACCTGACGTCACGCATCCGCTGACAGCTAATGAGTGTTCAGTAGTTTTCTGAACGGTCTGCTGGGAATGTCTTGGCGAGTGCGAGTGTTAAATGTGATTGTAGTTATTCTTTGGTGAATTTTTATCGCATTTGTTGCAAGTTGTCATGGCTGATAATGGTGGTAAGCGACAAACTCTCCATAGACAGGCGAGGGACATAATTTACCGGATTCACGCTTTTTTCAAGCGCGAAGCAGAAAACGGTGGACCTATCACGGATGTCGGCAGATCTCAGGAACGCACTGCAGAAGCGACAGGCGTTAGCTTGAGAACCGTTCAGCGGATTGCCAATGAAGGAAAGTTATCTACGGAGACCTGTGGAAGCCCACTTTTCAGATCGCCAGGGAAATATCGCACTCGTGAGAGGACTGTAACTAATTTAGATAATTTCGACAAAGATGTTCTAAGACGAGAAGTGCTCAACATGTACAACACAGGCGAATTTCCTACTGTAAAAAAAATCACTGTGAAAATGCGTGAAACCATAAATTTTAAAGGTAGCATGACTTCAATGAATAGAATACTTAAAAACATTGGATTCAAATATGTACATACAAATGACGGAAGAAAGTTTTTAATGGAACGTAGTGATATCGCTGCTTCAAGGGCACAGTTTTTAAGACGTATTATTGAAGTAAGAAAATCCGGGAATAAGAACATTTTTTTCTTGGACGAAACATGGGTGAACCAAAATCACACAAGGAAAGCGTGTTGGAAAATGAGTGATGGTTCGGGTGGGTTTAAAGTACCAGTTGGTAAAGGTGGACGAATAAGTGTGCTTCACGCTGGTTCTGCTTCTGGATTCATTCCAGAAAGCAAATTAGTGTTCCGGGCAAAAAAGAGAAATTCAGGGGATTATCATTCCGAAATGAACTCTGAGACATTGAAATTGTGGTTTAGGAATCAGTTTCTCCCTTACTTGCCTGCAAACTCGGTGATTGTAATGGACAATGCGAGTTATCACTCTGTTGTTGTTGACAAGACACCCACAACAAGTACAAAAAAAGCCGATATCATGTTATGGCTTGCAACTAAAAATATTCCACATACTGCCAACCAAACTCGTGCTGAAATGTTGAATCTTGTAGTGCTTCATAAGCCTCGCACAAAAGTTTATGAAATCGATTGTATTGCACAGGAACATGGACACACAGTTTTGCGTTTGCCACCGTACCATTGCCAATACAATTCGATAGAGTTAATTTGGGCACAAGTGAAAGGGTATGTCGCAGAACGAAACGTGACATTTAAAATTGCCGATACAGAAAGGCTTCTGCACGAAGCACTTGACAGAATTACTTCTTCAGCATGGGCTGAATGTGTTCGGCATGTACAAAGGCTACAGGAGGAGGACATGGACAGGGAAATTGTAATTGACAATCTGCTTGAACCCATCGTCATAACTCTAAGACCTGATGATTCGGACTGCGACACTGACTACAGCGATGCAGAAGACTATCGCAGCGATTGACATCAATGAAGGGTAAGGCACATACACAATAATACTCATGTTCTCTTTCTTGTTTTTGTTCCACAGTTGCAATTTTACCAATGGTATTGAAATATATTCCTCTTCTGCAACTGTAATAAGCGTCTTATTTAGACCAGACGCGTTTTTCTCTTTTGAAGCATCTTCATTGGACAGCATTTTGTCTCCTCCATTGCCAAGTCACCTTTCGTAGTTTTGTGCTGAGGTAACACAATATTCAACGTTTGTGTCGGCCGATCAGTGTTTTAGCAAATAAATGCTTTTTGTGTGTGCCACACACAAAAATTATATTTGACATAGCTCAGAGCACTGATACACAGTATATTCAAGTCCTAATGTTTTTGTAAGTCCACAGTTTTGTTTAACGTATTTTGTGTACTTCCTTTTGATTGATTGAAGTGCTTTAAAATAAAGTCAAACGCGCCCGGTTTAAATAAAACTTTTATTACAGTCGCGAAAGACGGAATATTTCTCAATATTACATACGACACCAATCTGGTACTTAAATTAAATGAGATGTTGTTATACAGTAAATTTTATATGAAATTTAGGTATCTTGTCCACATTTCATTCTCAAAATTGTGGTAACTACAATCGAACATACGGAAAGTATACGCTATGAACTTTACCTCTGCAAACTCTTCAAAATTTCGTGCAATGGTTTACTACATTTAATGCTGCAATATAACTGCGTTGAAAATCGAAACAAAATTAAGTCATTTGTGGGGGGAAGGTATCAGTCAAGAAGATGTGTCAAAATCAAATTTTTGGGCCAAATAGTTTTTGTGAAATCGAATGATAAGTGTGTCAAAGCAGTCGGAACACTATGTGTGTGCACAGGGGAGCAGTGCAGTGGTTACAAAATCGTGCACGGCGTGGAATGCGGGGAGCACGTCTCTGTAGCAGCGAAAGGTTTAATGCGGCCGTGGTGGCTTTACTTCATAAACTGCGCGCTCCCCCCTAAACGTAAGTTTGAGAACTACACTGCTACAGCGCTGCTTCTCTTGGCGCGTACAACTGGCAACGCTGCAATCTCCCGCGTCTGGGCGGGCATGCGCGAGCCGCCAAGATAAATGAATTGAACTATAATATACCTTGATCAAAGTGACAATGTACTTGTTTTATCTTGTGTGTATATTCAGTTTGTTTTTAAGGATATAGTTTTCCTTTGAGGATGGTTGTCACAACCAAAACTGGTAGAAAATGAAGAATAAATTGTGCAACTGATGACTCTCATTTTCAGTTTTGAGAATTGCATTGCGTTACTTGGTGAAATCGATGTGCAGGCATTGAGATTACAAGTTGTTTAAGTGGGAAAGTGAAGAGCTCCAGTCTGTAAGATACGGTTTTGAGGCACAGACACGAGGGTAATGCAAATGTAATTTGACTGTAAATTTTAGTGTTTCTAATATTTTACTATACCCCTTCTTTCTTTTTGAACAGATTGTGCAATGCTGAGAAGACAAAACTGGTAATGATACTATTTGTGTGACCTGCAGCTAAATATTTTGCATGAGTAGTAGTAAAAATTTTAGGAGGTGGTGGTACAGGCTAATAGGAGTAAAGCATCCCATACAACATCGTCCAGTTGTTCTCGGTTGCAGACAAAGGGCTCTCAGAATGTTACCCAAATGTACAGGGTGAATCCGAAGGTTTTCACCCAGTTTCTGGAGGGTATTCGTTAGGTTATTTGATACAAAAAACTGTAAATAAAATAATGGGGTCAGATCCATAATTAAGGAGCTACAGTAATTGCAAAACTCAGAAAAATGACTTTTATTGTAGGATTTCACTATCAAAAATGCACATAATAAGTAAACAATTTTGTAGCAGTCTCTTGCATTCAGTGTGGATTTAAAGCAAGTTTTCAAAATTTCCTCCCTCCATTTTAAGGCAAGTATTTGCACGGGAGTGAACCACGCAAGTAGCATTTCGTAATTTCACACGCTCGTTCCTTACTGACGTCGCGGCATCTAAAATGTGTCTTATCAATTCTTCTCGTGTTTCCACCTTAACTTTGAACACGACGTCTTTCATCCACCCCCAGATGAAGTAATCTAGGGGTGTTAAATGTGGAGGTCTGGCAGGCCAGTCGATAAGGCTCCTGCAACCTGTCCGTCGATGGGGGAATTGCCGATTACGATAAGCTGTTACGACAGTGGAAGTGTGCAGGTTCCCCGTCATGTCGGACGTACGTGTGGCGTCTCGCTTCCAAAGGGACGTCTTCGAGAAGCTGCGGTAAGTCTTCTTGTAAAAAGTTACCGTATGTGTGACCATTTAAATTTCCCGGGAGAATAAACGGCCCCAGTACATGGTCACACACAACACCACACCAGACACTGACACTGAATCTGCGTCGAACTTGAGATACTACCATGGCACGGGGATTTTCATCTGCCCAGACATGCCTGTTATGCGTGTTGTTGATGCCATCTCTTGTAAAGATTGCCTCATCACTGAACATTATGAAGCTGCCGATTTCCATTTAACCAGTTACAAAAGCGCATACAGTTGGCACAATCGTGTGGCTCTAAATGGTAAACTTTTCACACGTGGAAAGGATACAGTCCATCCTCACGAAGAATCCTACACACCTTAGATTGTGAAACGTTCGATCGGGTAGCTACGCATCTTTTACTCGAATGTGGACTGCGCTCTACTGAATTAAGAATGTTTTCCTCTTCCCGGACGTCACGATGTCTTTCGGAGAGAATACAAATACTGGGAAGAGTACCAGTTTCTAGGAACGTTCGATATGTTCCACTAAATGTTCTGGCACTCTGAATCCTACGATTAGAATACAGACGGTAATATTCGAGAACAGCTTTTGCTTTACCGTCACAAAAGCCCAAAATGTACACCATCTCTCCGTAGTCCTGCACTGAAAACTTGTATTGCATTGCGAAGTGCACTGTACACAGGAGGCAATGACAATAAACAGTGATTGCAATATCGGCAGCTCGGTTGTTATCCTAACGTAACACTCGCTGCATTTGTCTGTCTAAGACTGGTCGTGTGTCCTGTGAACACAAGTGTAGCGGTTCATACACCGTGGCACCGTTTTGGAACTCGGTTGTAGCTCCTTAATTATGGATCTGATCACGTTACTGTGTTTACATTTTTTTGTTCCAAATAACCTAAGGAATTACCGCCAGCAACCGGGGGGAAAACCTCGTGATTCACACTTGCATGTCACTGCCATGTAACATAGCCAGTGAAACTTCAATCGTAAATAGAAAGAACTGCTACAGTGCAGAAGGTAGCTCAAAGAAATATGCAATGACACGAACAGAAATGACGCTTTAATCGAAAGGCAATAATTACACTGAAGTCGAGGCAATTTGCAGTGGTCACCACAGACAGCAGTGTTTGCTCTAAAACGTGCTCCCGTGCTGGCCACAACATTGGTAAGAGTTTTTGTGGTAGCGTGATCTATTCGTCCTGCAGTGCTGTTGACAACTGCCAGACGGTCGATCGTGCACGTGGACGGTGCCGCAATATGTCTGTCCGATGCATCCCACGTATGCTCGATAGGACTTAAATTTAGGGAAAGTGCAGGCCAGTCCTCACAGGAAAGGTTAACTTACAGATGTTAATTAAAGTTGTTGGCATAAGAGTGCGAGAGGATATTAAAAATCTTTTGCAGCAGGCATGCATCATAATTTAAGTGGCTTTTGCTCGATAGAACAGAAGTGCCCTGTATCGAATTGTCTGTCTTAGCGTCCCCTACATCTCTGTGGTATGTTGTAAACAGTTAACGTTATACCCTATTTGTATTTAGAGTGACATTTTTAATTGCGTGTGTATTAACAAATAGGAATAATAAGTAACCCCTCAACTGTGCTTGACTGAGTTCTGCCTGCCTGACAGTGCGGAGTTGTGCAGTGGCTCTCGGGCCCACAGTTGGCAGCATCTGGGAGGCTCTAGAAAGTGTATTTAGAATTTCACACTGGCCACAAGGGTCCACTTGGATTTTCACGTCCATTTTCGATGATAGGTTGTTAACAATAATAGTAATTAGTGAGATAAACAAGTATGCTGAACACTTTGTAAGTTCACACGGGTACCAACCGACAACTGAGATTTCTATTCTTTGTTCACAATTTAATTCTTGCAAGGCATTCTTCAGAAACCTGATTTTTAAATACATCACTCGAGACCCAATTTCGAAATATGAGGGCTATTCAGAAAGTGTGTGGTGAAGAAGCTTGCACAGGATAGAATAGCGTGGAGAGCTGCATCAAACCAGTCTCAGGATTGAAGACAACAACAACATCAACAATTCAGAAAGTAGAGAACGTTTCCGTCTGACACTGCTAGGTGTGCACCTATCGCGTATATTTTGGTATGTGCATGCTCGGAAGCTCAGTCAGCATCCGTCTGTGAGAGCGGGAACATCTCTGCGCATCTGGTTTTTTCAATATTCGAATTTGAAATGTGTGTTGCAATCGAAAATCCCGCCAGTTGTGAGGTGCAGTCTGTGATAAGGTTTTTGTTGGCCACAAACCTAATACCCATAGAAATTTATCTTGAACTGTGTGAAGTGTACGGGAACAATGTAATGAGTTGAAGTTCCGCCCAGAAATGGCGCATTCGGTTTAAAAATGCCCAAACCGACATTCACGACGAAGAGAAGAGTGGACGCCCGAGTACTGTGACTGATGAACTTGTTGCTAAAGTTGATGAAACGATTCACTATAACGGAGCTTTCACTTTCTTTTCCCCAAGTATTGTGGACTTTGTTGTTTGAAATTGTCGCTCAAAAGCTAGGCTACCACAAATTTTGTGCACTATGGGTGCCCAAAATGCTTACAGAGCACCATAAAGAACAGTGAATGGGGGCAACACTGACATTTCTGGAGGCCTACCACAAACATGGTGATTCATTAGTGGATCAAATTGTTACTGGTGATGAGACTTGGGTGAAACGTGTCGATTGCGACACAAAATTACAGTCCGTGGAGTCGGGGCACACGAGGTCCCCCCAAAAACTAAGAAAATGTTTGCAAACCTTGTCAGCAAGGAAGTTGATGGTGACAGTGTTTTGAGATGGGCAAGGTGTGCTTTTTACTGATTTTCTGGAATGTGGAGCAACCGTAAATTCTGCCCAGTTCTGTCAAACTTTGCACAGACTTAGAAGAGCAGTTCAAAACAAACGGCGAGGAAAGCTGACGTCCAAAATTTTGTTTTTGCACGACAGTGCCCGAGCTCACATGGCAAACCGCACTAAAGAACTCCATTATTAATTCAAATGGGAACTTTTCCCTCGTCCGCCCTACAGGCCCTATGTTGCACCAAGCAACTTCCACTCATTTCCCAAGAAGAAGAACTGCCTCACAACGTAGCGCTTTCATGACGGCATGGAGCTCCAGGCGGGCGTGACTCACTGGCTGAAGTCTCGGGCGGCAGAATTTTACGACGGTCTTTCAAAGCTTGTCTACCGCTACGATAAATGCCTCATTGCGTTTGGTGACTATGTTGAAAAGTAGTATGTCAGTTGCTCTTTCAGATGTATATAATAAAATGTATTTCTTGTACTTACGGTTTTTTTTCTTTTTTTTTTAATATATATACCAAAACATTCCCTACTTTCTGAATAGCCCTCGTACTTCACTCAAGGAATCAGATTCTTGAAACATCTATTTTCCAAAAAGTGTTGTTCGTGTGTTCTCTCCTCCGGTAAAGACTTCCAAGAGACTGGTGGAATAAATCAGTTGTAACGTACTTATGTTCATAGTATACATTTCCGATGTTCACAACTTACAATTTCAGCAATCACTAGATTTGAGAAAAGTGCACCAAAACTTGGCAGATTATGCTGTGCTGCAAGAAAGCGTTGCATGGCACACGAACAGTTACAGGGGCAGGAATGGTAACAGCGTGGGGAACAGCCCGATTAAAGGTTAACAAATTTTGGATTGTAATTTTTCAGTCAAATTAACATCTTTTATTATGTATTACTAACAACATGAAATTAAATTTTTATGAAACAATGTGAAAAGCCTGATTATTAAATGGAAAAAAAATTACATAACCAAATAATACTGTGCAATCTCTAGAAATGAAAAAGTATTTCCTTTTCTATAGGGTGTTTAGCATTTTGTAATAAATTTTAATATATGGTGAATATTGTCATTTTCGCATAATTAGTAATTAAAAATAAAAATGTTATTTTTATTGAAAAATGATTTAATATTTGTCAATGAACATTAGTATTTGTTAGTAAATATGGAATTTTAATGTTGCTACTAGTGGCCAAAAGACTGCTACTAATCTCCAAATCCTTCAAGTATGAAGGAAAGGCCAGTCTGTAAGATCCCCTCACGAATAAAACAAATCCTCCAGCTTGATGAAAAAGGGTATTTCAGTAGTTCCATGCATGGAATCGGTACTACGTATACATAAACAGAGACATTGACTTGACATCATTTCGGAAGTATCAGGACAGTGAAGGGAAAAGACTCGAACTCCGTCTGCTGCGGGACGCAGTTTTAATGTGGTAGAAAGTTTCACTATCGTAGTCATATTATTGTACATTATTTTTGCCGTCTGAAGGTTCGAGAAAATAAAACTCGTTCGTATATTGTACACAGCATTCTCCAAAAATAGCGATTACACGAAACGTAACAGAGAAATTGATGTGCGTATCGACAGCTCCCGGCGAACCTCTGCGACCGCACGGCAGCGCCGCCTCCGCGGAACCCGTACTCGATCCCCGAGCGCACGTCGGCAATCGTGCACCACCACCCGGCGGGGTCGCTGCCGGTGGCGCGGACGGACGTGCAGGGGCAGTCGGAGCGGTGGCGCGCCGCTTTCCTCATTTACCGGCCCATGGACCTCAAGACGATGGAGCACAAGGCCGGCGAGGGCAAGTACCGCCTGCTCGAGGAGTTCCGCGCAGACGCCATGACCATCGTGCACAACGTCGTCATCTACCACGGCGGTGAGTAGCCGGCAGTCGCCGCTGCACTGGTGCCCGAAAGTAGACTGTAACTGTGGAATCGGAGCCCGGAGAGGTTGGACATTTCGGGGATACTAGAGATGTCAGTTATTGTTCAAATGCTCGGTTTGAAGGGAGTTTATTTTTGAGAACCAAAGCAACCATTTTCAGTACAAAATTAAGTTTCAGACATTGTCGGCCGTCTTTGAAACGTGAGACGGGTGCTATAGTTCTCTCCAGAAGGCAAAACGACTGAAACCAGTAATTTATTCATCTACATCTACATTTACATTTATATCCCACAAGCCACCTTGCAGTGTGTGGCGGAGGGTGTCTATGTGCCGTTGTAATTTCCTCCAGTTCCTGTTCCAGTCGCAAAAGGTTTGCAGGAAGAACTTATCTGTCTCTGTGTGAGCTCAAATTTACCTCTGTGGTCTTCTCATAAGGTATACAGAGGATTTCGAAATGAAAGTATGGGTTTTCAGCGTTTATTACATTCGACTTAAAGCTATAAATAATACATCAAATGAAAGAGCAACTCAAAACAGTATTGTTTCTGTTGTTGTGCACAAAGAGAGGAGTATGGGACAACAAAGAGTGACTGAAGAGTGTTCGAATGGGTGAGAGTAGGCTATGCTTGTCTCAAATTTGCAGTTCCCGTGATGGCAGTGCGGAGAATTTTAAGGAGATGCTTAAAACTATGTGCTTACTGTTTACTGTTGTTACAAGCTCTGACTACATGCTGGCTTTGCAAGTGAGATCTTGCTGCACGACATTGAAGATATCCAGCATCGTATTAAGTGATGAATCGATATTTCATCTAAGTGGTAATGAGAACACCCGTAAGTGTACTACTGGGGGTCAGCAAATCGCCACAAGATGGTTCAGCTGCAACAAGACTTAACGAAATGCAATGTGAAACTTCCTGGCAGATTAAAACTGTGTGCCAGACCGAGACTCGAACTCGGGACCTCGAGACTCGAACTCGGGACCTTTGCCTTTTGCGGGCAACTGCTCTACCGACTGAGCCACGCCCGGTCCTCACAGCTTCACTTCTGCCAGTACCTCGTCTCCTACCTTCCAAACTTTACAGAAGCTCTCCTGCGAACCTTGCAGAACTAGCACTCCTGAAAGAAAGGTTATGGCGGAAACACAGTTTTAATCTGCCAGGAAGTTTCATATCGGAGCACACTCTGCTGCAGAGTGAAAATCTCATTCTGAAATTCAATGTGTGTTCCAAAATCAACTGTTCACCTATACTACTACTGGTCTGAAATGCTTGTTCCATTTCATACCACTTTCAACATCACACCTAGATATGTGATAATTGTGACTGAGCCAAGCAGGACATTACTAATACTCTATTAGAACATTATAGGGTTGCTTTTCCTAGTCATCTGCATTAATTTAAATTTTTCTACACACAGAGCAATTCACCATTCGTTGCTCCATGTAGAAATTCTGTTAAAGTAATCCTGTATCCTCACGTGGTCAATGGCAGAACTTTCCTACACACTACAGCGTGATCAGAAAATAGTCGTGGATTGGTGCTCACTCCATCTGTCAGATCATTTAAGTGTACAGAGAACAAGAACGGTCCTATCGTACTGCCCTGAGCCACTCGTAATGATACCCTTATCTACAAAAGTTAGTGTGCAAAATATGACATGTGCATATGTGGATGAAGTCACAGGCATAAAGCTAGGAATAAAAACTTTGCAGTTAAGATGGAAATAAATTTTTGTATTACATTCACGATACTGTTGTTAGGACAGTGTTCGACCACCTGAAGAACGGCGAAGTTGTCGGCACACGGGACGAGTCTGTTAGCGTCAGTGTGGCTTTTGTAAGAGCTTTGTGACATCACTTCCTTCTGTTTCTCTCTGAGGAGTGATTTTGTCACGTGAAACGCGAAACAAGTTGTGTGATATTTCAACGTGCCACGTAAAGCGGAACCACTGAGAAACAAGAACGCACAATCGCAAGCAGGAAGGAATACTCTGTACTGTATTTGTCATGTTCAGTAGAAGCCCATACTCGGCAGGTTTCTTGTCGTATGTTACACACTATGAATATACGCTGTTTCTAAGTGCCAGCACATTGACTATCTCAAGAATGAATGGTTGTCAGTACAATTTGTTGTAATAAAACGCTGAGAAACATCATATTGCTTCGTTATAGTTAACTATAACCACATTTCACTGATTAAAGCCTTGAGAATATTGTAACAAAAAGTAAGTGGCAGTTGGAAGCTGAGTTCCACCACAGCGTAGGTGGTTGAGGCACCACCATCCGGAACCGATCGTGGCTCAGAAGTGGCTTCACTTCCTGCTGTATTCAATTTTATTTTACTCCTCATATGTGAATGTATGTGTGCTCTCTATCAGAAGTGAGTTTGTTTGATTTGATGCACTTTTGTAAGCTGATGTGCTTCCCGAGTGGACACGTATATTTCATTTTTGTCTCGTTACACATTCACGGATGCAGAAGTTTTTATATGTGTATTCTGCAGACAGAACAATACGACTAGCACACGGTCGAGAAAGAAAATGTGTGTTTTAATAGAAGTGATATAGCAATTTTACACCTCTCCATTTTCACATATAAACTGTACGATTCGCTAGTCAAAAAAAGCTGAAAACTATCACCGGAGAGCGTCGATAGCACGGTCGTGTTAACCGCCTCGTGGCGCGTGCCGACGGTACTGCATCTCGCGAAGTGCGATAGGTGCACACTGGCATTAGCTGCCCCGTCCCGTGTGCTGACACCTTCACCTTACATCTACACGGTTACTCTGCAATTCACACGTAGTGCCTGCCAGAGGAGTCATCGAACCATTTTCGTACTACTTTTCTACCATTCCACTCTCAAATGGCGCGTGGGAAAAAGGAACACCTAAATCTTTCCATTCGAGCTCTGATTCCTCATATTTTATTATGATGATGATCATTTCTCCCTACGTAGGTGAGTGCCAACAAAATATTTTCGCATTCGGAAGAGAAAGTCGGTGATCGATATTTCGTAAATAGATCGCACCGCAGAGAAAACCATCTTTGTCTCAGTGAGTACCACTCCAACTGGCGTATTGTATCAGTGACACTCCCACCCCTATTGCGCGATAACACGAAACGGGCTGCCCCTCCTCACGCACCCTCGATGTCCCCCGTCAGTCCTACCTGGTAAGGATCCCGTACCGCGCACCAGTATTCCGGCAAGGGGCAGACAAGTGTAATGCTAGGCCGTCTCTTTAGTGGGTTTGTTGTAGCTTTTAAGTGTTCCGCCAACAAAGCACAGTCTTTGTTTTGCCTTCCCCACAATATTATCTGTGTGATCTTTCAAATTTAAGTTGCTCGTAATTGTAATTCCTAGGTATTTAGTCAAATTGGTAGCCCTTAGATTTGTGCGATTTATCGTGTACCCAAAATTTATCGGATTTCTTTTAGTACCCGTGTGGATGACCTCGCACTTTTCTTTGTTTAGTGTGAATTGCCACTTTTTGCACCGTACGGAAATGCTCTCTAGATCATTTTATAATTGGAATTGATCGTCTGCCGATGTCGCTATAATTTACTGTCTAGTAAAATCGTCAAACAATGTAAGGGGGCTGTTCAGATTATCTCCTGGATCATTTATGTAAATCAGGAACAGCAGAGGGCTTACGACACTACCTTGCGGAACACCAGATATCACTTCAGTTCTACTCGATGATTTACCATCTATCACTGTGAACTGTGACCTCTCTGAGAGGAAATCACGAATCCAGTCACACAACTGAGACGATACTTCATATGCACACAATTTGATTGATTTATTCGCTTGTGAGGAACAATATCAAAAGCCTTCTGGAAATTTAGGAATGTGGAATCGATGTGATATCCCGTGTCGACAGCATTCTATACTAAATGGGAATAAAGAGCTACCCTGCGGATTAGAATCGAGTGCAAAGTAAATGGAAGTTATGAAAAACGTTGGTATGTACCGCCACAACTAACTTCTGTTGTCGAATATATGTAGCGCTACACTGGCATGCTTTGCAAGCACAAAGGTAAATACTGGCGCCAAAATCTCTGCGTCAGTAAAAAAAAAAAAAAAAAAAAAAAAGAAAAAAGTGGAAGAATGTAAACATTATGCCATGTATTCTTTCGTGTTTGCTGCTATCTCGTGTAAATCCTGTCTGCCTAATAATCTACAAAACTAAGAGTCAGACAACAGCAAATGCAGAAGAGTATACATATCGTGTCATGTTTATATTCGTATTATTCTTATGCCTAATAGTGATACAGTCAGAAACGAAGCACAGCAATTGATTAGATTTTTAAATCTAAGATGATTCTAATTTCTGTGCAGAATGTAATATACTCAAGAGGCGCCTGCAAAGATTTTCGAACGGAGAAAAACTTTCGCTAAACTCTCCTTCAGAACATCTTCTATCATACGCAGTCTATTATTTGGTTCTTGTTGATTATTATCAAGGAAAGCAGCAGTGGAAGTAACAACAAATAGCAGTCTATTGCCATTGTTTCGCTTATGAGACGATTCCTCTCTCCTTTTTATTGTAAGCTGCGGTAGCGCGCTCAAAAGCAAGCCCTGCCGCGAGTCAGACAAACAATGCATTACACAGCACAAAAATGCATTTTCAGCTTAGAGTGACGTAAACACCTATAACAAAGAGAACGGCACTTATCAGATCAAAGCAAAATAAGCAATCTATTCAAACCAGATGAAGCACGTGAGAAGGGAAGGGTACCCGTATAAATACAGACGGAGCACCTGACACATAGCAATGGCTACTCGGTTAAGTTTAACTGTTAAGCTTAGGACTCGAACCAAACTACTGCAGCTGTATCGTCATTTATTCGACCTGAATTGTGTCTCATGTTACAATGGACCAACTTTGTTTCCATTTGGAGGTGCGGTCTAAAACTTTTCTCTCCCCTCGAATTTAGAGTCTCAAGTTTCAGGTGCGGCTTAGATTCGGGAAATATTTTTTCCTCGATTTCGAGTCTCATTTTTCATATGCGGCTTAGATTCGAGTGCGGCTTAGATTTGAGCAAATACGGTAGCTGTGTTGCACAAGAAAAGGATATTTTGTGAATCCGTGTCGGTTATGTATCGATGTCATTTTCTTCAAGCTGATTCATAATGTTAGAGTACAGTATATGCTCCAGAATCCTACTGCAAATTGAGGTCAGTGATATGGGTCTGTAATTCAGTGGGTTACTCCTATTTCCTTTCTCGAATATTGGTGTGACCTTTGCTACTTTCCAGTCTTTAGGAACAGGCCTTTCATCAAGTGAGAGGTCGTATACCAAAGGCGTTATTGTGTCTGCATACCCTCCGTAAAGTAAATGTCAGTCGTAAAATGGGAAAAAGAAACGGCCCGACAGTCGGAAACATTTTGCTCCGACTAACGGTGCCGGGAGGTGGCCGACTCGGTAACGACTGAACGGAGCTGTGCTTTCTCTCGCAGTGCACAGCAGCCTGGCGGACATGGCGCGGCAGATGCTGCGGGACTGCGTCTACGACCTGACGGAGATCCGGCAGTGCCGCGACTGCTACCGGGTCTCCAACGAGAAGAAGGACAAGCACTGGTTCTGCGAGCCCTGCCGGCCGCCCCACCAACTCGTCTACGCCAAGCAGAAGGGCTTTCCGTACTGGCCGGCTAAGGTACTGCACCGCTCCCGTACTGTTGGAAGGGCGGAGCCGCTGCCGGAGCTCCGGTCGGCAGGCTTAGCTCTTCTCGTGTACAAATTAAGTAATCGGCGGGCATCTGTAACGTTCCTTCTGTCGTTAAAATTATTTAATCGGACAGATAGAAAATGTACTCGCCGAGCGGCAGAAGAATACACACGTGAGACTGTCGTGATTGGCGAGCTTTTGGAGCCCGTGGCTGCTCTTTCGGGCAGAAGGGTTGAAGGGGAAGGAAGAAGGGTGAAGGAAAAGAACTGGACAGGTCTACGAAAAGGGGTAGCTTTTGGGAAAGCCACCCAGAACTGTGGGTCAGTGGAAGGGGAGACTTGCCGTACAGGATGAGAAGTAAAGTCCCATTGTCGGGGCTGCGTCGGACGATATTTGAGAACCTGAGAGCTTAAAGGTGGAAGACAGGGTAATATGCAAGACAGAGATTACTGCATAAACATCTTGCACGAGGTAAAAAGAGTGAAAAGCTAAGTGCACTGTACATAACAGGGGTGGGAGGGGTCGGTGAAAAATAGACGGTGGAGACAATGAAAGATGTAGAAAACTAAAACAGAGTGAAGCAAAGAGTAGTTACAGTGATGAAAAGCTGAGACTGGAGAAATTTATGTAAATTAAGGCAGTGTGGGTGGCGAGAATTAAGGACACGTTGTAGTGCTAGTCTGTTGCAGAGCATGCGGTACGACGTGACCTCGGAGCCTGTTTCACCACGCGTGTCGTCTGGATTCTTCCCTCAGACACCAGTTTATCAGAACTTAGTAGGTGGGAACTAGCAATACAGCACGTCCTCCGTTTTCACCACCCACCTGGCCTTTATTTACGTTAACTCTGCGGTCCCAGCGTTCCATCACTGTAACTACTCTTTGCTTCACTCTGTTTTAGTTTTCTACATCTTTAATTGTCTCCACCGTCTATTTTTCACCGCCCCCTCCCACCTCTGTTACGTACAGTGCACTTTAGCTTTTTGCTCTTATTACCTCATGCAAGATGTTTTTGCAGTAATCTCTTGTCTTGCATATTACGCTGTCTTCCACCTTAAAGCTCTCGGGTTCTCAAATATCGTCCGATGCAGCCCCGACAATCGACAATCGGACTTTACTTCTCATCCTGTACGCCAAATCTCCCCTGACCCACAGTTCTGGGTGGCTTTACCAAAAGCTACCCCTTTTCGTAGACCTGTCCAGTTCTTTTCCTGCACCCTTCTTCCTTCCCCTTCAACCCTTCTGCCCGAAGGAGGAGCCACCGGCTCCTAAAGCTCGCCAATCACAACAGTCTCACACGTGTATCCTGCCACTGCTCGGTGAGTAGATATTTTTTTTATCTAGCCAATTAACTAATTCCTTCTGCTGTGATTCACTTAGTATATACAGTATGTTTCAAAATTAGTAAATGTTAGGTTGGTGTGTAAGCTCGTAGTGTTTTTGTTTTGCGTGTTGGTATTAGGTTTGCAGTGGGTTTGTATATTGATTGTAATTTTTTATTGTTGCTCACTGTTGCCAGTTGAGTTCACATATTGCCATTTTGCCACTTGGAGGAAACGAGTGGAGCTGTGGTTGCTAGAAAATGGAGTGCCTCGTGCAGAAATCGGAACTTTTGTGACACATTCATCTGTTTGAGTTTGATAGCAGGGTGGTGGCAGCTGAGGCAGCCAGAAACATTTATGCCGTGTGTGGAGATAATGCCAGTTAGAGCACAGCAAGAAAATGGTTTCCTCGTTTCCAGGAGGATCGTTTTGACATTAGTGACTCTCCACATTCACTTTGGGGTTTCGTAAAGATTGTTTAAATGCATTAATCCACAATGATCCACGACAGTGTACTTGAGAAGTGGTAGATGTGATGAGCTGTTCCAGCATTGTGTGACATTTGGATGCAGTGGGGAAGGTTCAAAAATTGGTACAGCACGGTATAAGCCAAAAATCAGAAAAATCAGTGGGTGCTTCTCTGCTCGCTCGTCATTGACTCGTTAACATTGCCGGCCATTCCTGCGATTCATTGTTACTGGTGACGAGAAATTGTGTGTTTATGCTAACTTGAGGTAAAGAAAGGAATAGTTCAGTTAAAAAAAGAGGCAGCAGTTCCCTGTACAAAGGCCTGTGCGCATCCACAGAAGATATTGTTCCACATCTGGTGCAACAGCGGGGGTGCGGTTTACTACAAATTGCTTCCCCGAGATGTAACTGTCACTGCTGACACTTATTGTTGACAACTGAGACGTCTTTCAGACTCGGTCCGGGAACGGTGAGCGGGAAGACAGTGTGGAGTGATGTTAGTCCACAATAACACCCGCACATATTCTGCTAGACTGACAAAAAACACTATACAGGGGTCGGGTTGGGAAGTCATTCCATACTGACCTCATTCGTCTGATCGTCCGCCCTCAGACAGTCATCTTTTCCGCTCTCTGTTGAACAACCTCGAAGGAACTTCCTTTCCAAATGAAAATATGCTTCAAACACGGATCAATGAGTTGATCATCTCAAAAGAGAGTGATTTCTACATTCGCAGAATCAAAAAATTACTCGAGCGATGGCTGACTGTTTTAAATATTGACGGAGAATATATTACTGGAAACTGAAGTCTCTGTCATGTATATCTTTTGTGTTTATTAAACTTTTGGAAAAACGTTACAAATTTATGCACCAACCTAACATTTGTAGTGGTATAGACCAAGTATAAAACATTCCACATGACAGTCTAATTTTTATTGTTTACAGACATGCAGTTCTTAGAATGTATCCTAAACAAATGTGTGCAGAAAGTGTTAAGCGAAGATATTTCATAATTTCAAAGTTGTTTCTCATAAATTTCACATCAGACATCAGTGCACTTCCAAATTATCTTGACAACACTGTGTTTAGTTATTCTGAGGCCCTCTTGACCTCAGATTGCTGGCCGTCCTGTCTGCCAGATCATTTGTGGATGTAGAGAACAGTGGCCATCCTGTCACACTTCCGTGGGGCACTCCTGACGATACCCTCGTCTCTAGCGAACGCTCGCTGTCGAGGATGGCGTACTGGGTTCTATTACTTCAGAAGTCTTAGAGGCCCTCAGATATCTGTGAACTTATTCCATATGCTTGTCCCGTTATTGAACAGCTTGCAGTGGGGCACCGTGTCAAACACTTTTCAGAAATCTAGGATACGGAATCTGCCTGTTGCTCTTTATCCACGGATTGCAGAATATCATGTGAGAAAAGGGAAGCAGAGTTTCACGTGAGCGATGATTTCTAAATCTGTACTGATTAGTGGACAAAAGCTTTTCACCCTCAAGGAAATTTACTATACTTAAACTCAGAATATGTTCAATAATCCTGAAAACAGAGGTTTTGTAATTTAGCTGGTCTGTACCTGTATCGTATTTATACACAGGAGGCACCTGTGCTGCCGCAGCTTGCTTTCCCCCCCCCCCCCCCCCCCCCCCCCCCCCCTCCCCGCAAAGAAGAAATAGTTAGCCTGGCTTTTAAGGGAAAATGTGACAGACTTAATTATGTACATAGACATACCATCCATCCCGAGAGCTGAGAGTCTCAACAATTTTTGCGTGTTATTGACATTGATACTGTCGAGTTATTGGTCCCTGGAATGTTTTAATTTTAAGTTTGTAGTTGGATAACAAATAATTAAAGAATTTTTTGTGTGATATAATTACATATTAATCTTGTTCTGATTGTTTTTTCGTTTAGGTGTAGTGCTTCTTGCAAATTTGATGGTTTTAGGTCAGAGGGAAGTACCCTACGAGTGAGTTTTCGAGTATCAAAATATGCGACATAAATGGCCGTATCTTTTGATTGCATTCACTTAGAAGCTTCAGTTTTTTCTACCGCCAAGGGATTGTGGACCTTGGTCATCATCATCATCATCTTGGACAGTTTCCAGCCTCTGTCCCGGTCTGTTTGGAACATAGGCCTCTCCATCGTCTTCTGTCTTGCCACCATCTCTCCGTCTTCACCTCGGTCCAGTCTTCTCCTTTCTCCTGGATGCATTCCTCCACTCCTTTTGGCCATCTCTCTCTGTCTCTTTCCTGCCAATTTCATCTTGTGTATCCTCCTGGGTATTCTCTTCTCCTCCATTCACTTAACGTGTCCGTACCATCTCGGCCTCGATTTCTCTATCTCCTCCTGTAATGGCTCCACCTTCATTAACTCTCTGATCCTCTCATTTCTTAACCCGTCTATCTTTGTCACTCCAGTACTGTTCCTCAAGAATTTCATCTCACTAGATTGTGCTTTGCTTTTCTCTCTCCATTCCGTAACCCGAGTTTCGGATGCATATGTCACGATCGGGACACAGTATGACCTGACCTCAGTAAGTGGCACGAATTTCACCTCGATACACCTGCCTGTTCGTGAGGAAAAGTGGTTTTAATAGTCGAACGGAAGAGCAGCCGAGTGATCCCGTAAGTGTTCCGTTGCTGATCGAGGCACAGACCCTAAAAAGGTTATGTAACACCACAGAAAGTACTTCTGTTTTATAACTGGGAAGCGATAGACGGGTTTGGATCTCAACTTCACCTGTTATTCTTGTCTGTTTTTATACATCAGTGACAAATGTTTTTATTTGTGTAAATGTATACTAGTTAGAATAAATATTTTTATCAGTCCTTCGTGACTGACAGTAATTTTAATCTGTATTTGTCGTCCGTCTTTCGAACGAACTTTCCTCGCCCGTGGCGAGTAGTTGACGCTAACTGTCGCTCGCGCTCTCCGCAGGTGATAAAGGTGGAGGGAGAGCAGTACGACGTGCGCTTCTTCGGCGGGCAGCACCAGCGCGCGCACATCGAGAAGGTCCACATCCGGCCCATCTCCGTCAACATACACACCTTGCAGGTGACATCCCCAAACACTCTCGCTATGGTTTGTCAACACGCACTTTTTCGCCGAGGCGCTCTGACCAAATCTTCTCAGGGAATCGGCCGGGTGGAGTCGTGTGCGAGACGTCCCTCTCGTTAACGACTTTTTTTCAGCCGTTCACTTACGAAGATTTTGTCGGAATGTAAGGCAACTATATTGTAAAACTTTTATCTGTTACAGTATTGGAATGCTGCAGCTGTGACGTATTGAGATTTTCAGAACTGACTATGACCTGTCCCCTTTTGTGCTGTAGAACTTCTATTTTCGTCTTACTGGCTTAGCCGTAAGATTAATCCTGGTGCAAAATCATTTTGTAAAACAGTGTTTATGTTCTACAGTGCACGTGCTTTGCTGCGGGTAATAACTGCTACACGTTTTACAGGATCTAAATAAATCACTGAGTAACTTCGTAAAAGTAATTCTCTGTTTTTTATATACTGTGTATATCTTGTATGTATCCTGTAAAACATTTGGGTCTTGTTACATGCTGCAAAGTGCGTGTAGTGTTGTGTAATTACTATTAAAACACCCTGGGGGGGGGGGGGGGGGGGGATGGAAGGCAATTTTATTCCTATTCTGCCAATGCTATTGTACCCTTTGAATAGGTAGACTTTTTCAAAAGAACTCTAAGTGGTAAAAGAACGATGATGCTGTAACTTACCAAACGAGAAATCGCTGGTATGTTGATAGACACAATAAAAAACACACACACACACACACACACACACACACACAAATATTCAAGCTTTCGCAACCCAATGTTGCTTCATCAGGAAAGAGTGAAGGAGAAGGAAAGATGAAAGGATGTCGGTTTTAAGGGAGAGGGTAAGGAGTCATTCCAATCCCGGGAGCGGAAAGACGTACCTAAGGGGGGAAAAAGGGACAGATATACACACTTGCACACGTGTGCGCGCGCACACACACACACACACACACACACACACACACACACACACACACACACACACCCGTGCATATACAGTAACAGACAGACATATTTAATGGCAAAGAGTTTGGGCAGAGATGTCAGTCGAGGCGGAAGTGCAGAGGCAAAGATTTTGTTGAATGATAGGTGAGGTATGAGTGGCGGAGATTCAGGCCTGGTGGGTAACGGGAAGAGAGGATATACTGAAGGGCAAGTTCCCATCTCCACAGTTCAGATAGGTTGGTGTTGGTAGGAAGTATCCAGATAACCCGGACGGTGTAACACTGTGCCAAGATGTGCTGGGCGTGCATCGAGGCATGTTTAGCCACAGGGTGATCCTCATTACCAACAAACACTGTCTGCCTGTGTCCGTTCATGCGAATGGACAGTTTGTTGTTGGTCATTCCCACATAGAAAGTTTCACAGTGTAGGCAGGTCAGTTGGTAAATCATGTGGGTGCTTTCACACGTGGCTCTGCCTTTGATCGTGTACACCTTCTGGGTTACAGGACTGGAGTAGGTGGTGGTGGGAGTGTGCACGGGACAGGTTTTACACCGGGGGCGGTTACAAGGGTAGGAGCCAGAGGGTAGGGAAGGTGGTTTGGGGATTTCATAGGGATGAACTAAGAGGTTACGAAGGTTAGGTGGACGGCGGAAAGACACTCTTGGTGGAGTGGGGAGGATTTCGTGAAGGATGGATCTCATTTCAGGGCATGATTTGAGGAAGTCGTATCCCTGCTGGAGAGCCACATTCAGAGTCTGATCCAGTCCCGGAAAGTATCCTGTCACAAGTGGGGCACTTTTGTGGTTCTTCTGTGGGAGGTTCTGGGTTTGAGGGGATGAGGAAGTGGCTCTGGGTATTTGCTTCTGTACCAGGTCGGGAGGGTAGTTGCGGGCGTAATAACTTATTACCTTCTGCAGTACCAATAGACCAAATTCATGTTCCTAACCCCATTAGATTATCAAATAATGCTACCTTAAAGTAAAAAAAAAAATGTAGTTTTGAGAAAAATCCATTTAAAGTTTAATATTGCTCTTCTAGTACAGTTATTGATGAGAATTACTTACCACTAATAAATATTTTCCCGCCCTATACTGAGCATCATCTGTATCGTACTGATCTTCTTTTCTTCTCTTGGTCCCTCTTCTTCTCTGCCTGGCTTCTTTTGTGCATTTTAAATTAGCAATATCTGCTTTGCAGATTGTCTCTCTATCTATTCGCACCAAGGATTTTGCAGTATTTCCACTAGATTTTATTCCCAATAATTCCAAAACATCCAGTTTTCTAATTACACCATCATTGAAGCATAAAATAGCATCATAAACACCAAATTTGAGGGTTGTAAGCTGAACAAATACAGTTTTCGGTAACCAGTTTCAAATGACAGAATTCACACATTCGTTAAATGAGTGAATTTTGGGTTTTCCCATGAAGACATTTCTTCAACAAGGTATCTTTACAAAGGTGTCTAAATATGGGTTTAATTTCATTCATTACTGATGCAGGTAAAGAATGTTTGTGGTCATATCTGGCACTTCTCCTGTAGTTTTACCAAGTGTCAGGATCATTCAGGCAAAGACTGTGCACTGGATTTTCATTTGTGGAAAGCTTATGGAAAAAGATAGCCCTTACAGCTTTTTTCATGTTTTCTATATTCCCTACTTTTCTTCTTCTGACCAAGCCACAATAATTCTGTAATCTATCTATTTCAACATTTGTCAGGCGACCTTTACCACCTATATTCTTACCGTCTTCCAATATTATTTTTTGCTTTTCTTCTAATCATCTTCTGAACCTGGACCCCATTCTCTTCCGGACATGCCCAATGCCCTCTAATTTAGAAATTGTGACATTAGGACCATAGGGTAGTTTTCCACATATCTGGTTGTAAGCCTTGCTGTCACAGTCCCCAGATTGCACAGAGCGTCAGGAAAACAGACGTATCTCACGAAAAAATTATCGTATAAAACAAAAGCTGTTTGACGCAGGAAATACTGGGCTTTTCAAATATGCCGAAATCTAAAAATCGAATTTTTGAAGCCCACTCGCCTTCCGTCTCCCCTTCAGACTAAAAAAAGACTAGTCGCAAAGGAGTTAGCCGAATGTGACAGAAATTGGTAGATGTGATGTAATACATGGGCAAACAAATGATTACAGTTCCAGAAAAGTTGGGTGACTTATTCGAAAGACGGAGCTTCAGAAATTCTGCAAGTCGCCTTTATGCGAGCAGTTGTTTAGCCCGACATCAATTAACAAAGTTGTCGGATGCCCTTCCGAGGGATACCGTGCCAAATTCTGTCCAACTTGACACGTCAGAGCGTCAGAATCCCGAGCAGGTGGGAGGGCCGTGCCCGTAATGGTCCAAATGTTCTCTGTCGAGGAGAGGGCCGCTGAACTCGCCGACGGAGGTACGGTTTGGCGAGCTCGAAGAAAAGCCGTGTGCTAAGCTCGAAAAAAAGCTGTGTGCATGTGGGTATCGTCTGGCCTAAATGTAAGCACAGGATAACTCGCCACAAAACGGGACACAGAATATCGAATTATCCGAGACGTACCTCTCTGCTGTAAATGTGCTGCGGATGACGACCGAAGGTGTGTTATCGTGAAAAGAAGTGGCACCCCAGACTGTCATTCCCAGATGTCAGGCTCTGTGGTGGGAGACAGTCGGGTGCATTCGAGGCGTGTCTTTGGCCTGGAGATGGAGACCTATTGACTGAAGTAGAATTGTCTCCAGTGACGAGTCCCGCTTCGAATAGTGTGAAGTGTCCGGAGGTGGCTCGGAAGTGACGGGATAGCTGTCGGACTGTCACTCGCCGTACATCCTGACAGCCGGGATTGACGATCAGGGGTGCCATTCTTTTTTGTCGCAGCACCACCGCTCGCAGCAGTTCGTAGGCAATATTCGTGCCCCGCTTCGTTGCCCTTCGTGGTGAGCCGTCCTGGGCGTACATTTCGGCAAGGTAATGTCCGCGTGTACTCAGTGAGAGTTTCTGTTGCTCGTCTTCGTGTTTGCAAAACGCTATGTCGGTCAATAGTGTTACCGAGTATCTCCCAATTGTGAACTTTTGGAGCACTGTGGACGGGGCCGTCCGACCGACTGACAATTTTGACGATCCGACGTGCCAGTTGGACAGAATTTGGCAGAGTATCCCTCGGGGAGGACATCCGACTACTCTATTAATCAATACTGTGCCGAATAACTGCTTGTGTGAGAGACAGGCATGGACCAACGCGTTACTGGCATTCTCAATTTGGAAATCATCTAAGTTTTCTCAAATTGTAGTCATTTGTCACACCTACCTACTTCCGTCCTATTCGAATAGTTCCTTCGCGGCACATCCTGTTTTTTGTCTTAAGAGTATAATTAATATCAAACAATTTTCTTGGAGGTGTGATC
Organism: Schistocerca serialis cubense; assembly: GCF_023864345.2. Classification (NCBI taxonomy): domain Eukaryota; kingdom Metazoa; phylum Arthropoda; class Insecta; order Orthoptera; family Acrididae; genus Schistocerca; species Schistocerca serialis. The sequence goes on along the minus strand of NW_026047646.1, from coordinate 47,870 downwards.
TATCTGTGGAACTATACGAAAGGGTATTTGTTTTATACGGTTCACGTTTCACGTCGTGTTTCGTTTATGAAGCGTCTTCAGTGGCCTACAATACATGTTTGTTTTGTTTATATAATAATTGTGGCTATGTAATGATTCTAGAGTAATAAAAGAACAGTTTGCAGTTCCCTCCACCCAAAATTCCTCCTGTTTCCCAGAGGAGACTTTACCACATACTATAACGGACATATCTATGCAAACAAATGTTAAACTACACATAGACACTACACAACAATATCAGATGGGTGAAAAACACAGTTGGCGGCACTGTATACGGTAAACACATTCAGCCGAGACACAGTAAAAGTGAATGTGTTCATAAACGGCAAAAATCCACCGTTCTGGTATACGAAAGACAGCTACATACGACCCAAAAAATCGAATACTAATTTTACCTCATGGAACTTGCACTCAGAAAGCTGTTTTCTCTGTAACAGGATAACAAAAAACTGTATTATAGGTCATTTTTAGTCTCACTGTATGAGGGTCATTCAGAAAGTAAAGAATGTTTTGTTTTGACAAGTGTGATCACTTCTTAGCTGTGCAACTTTAAAATGTTTGACAAAATAGACGATCTCGTCACTGTATTTTCCACTTTTTAAATGCAGAAAAAGTCTGACCCTTCGAAATTTATAGACAGGTAACAAGATTAACGGTAATGTGATGAACGAAGTGTCAGTTCGGAAGTGGCGTATCACGTCTAATGGCGGACGGAAGAATGTTTGCGACAAAAATCGCTCCGAGGCTGGCTGGCCCTCTGTGGTGAATGACAGACTCAAAGTGAGGATTGAAACAAAAATCCGAGCAGACAGACGTTTCACAGTTAGCGGACTGCAGCGGCCTACTGTCAGACACCTCAGTGGATTCGCAGAGCCATTAAAAAACGAGCAGTGTGGACTGCTAGCTGGCGAGTCATCCTCCTCCGTTATTATTCACGTCCACGTGCAGCGGGAGTGACACGAGACTTGCTTCAGCAGTTTCGGTGGGAAATGTGTGAACGTCAACTGTACAGTCCAGACTTAGCCTCAAATGATTCACTCGTTCCCCAAATTGAAAGATTGTGTAGTCTACATCACAGTGGAAGTGATTATGAATTTAAGGAAGTTGTTAATCAATTGTCCAAAAATTTGATGGTAACGGAGTATGTAGGAGGCATAGAAAAGCTGCTAAAATGGTATGACAGTGACTATGTAGAAAACTAGCTTAGGTTTAGAATTGTATGTAAAATACAGTTTCTTTTAATTACATCAAATAAAAATTTGTGTAAGGAAAAGGTTTTTACTTTCCAAATGACTCTCGTGTAATAAAGTTCTTATACACAATAATTATTATGCGTATATGTGAATCAGACTTGTATTAAAGATTACTGAAAATGCTTCGTAAATAAAAAGAAGTGAATGTGTGTGATATTTAGTAGCACGTGCGGACTGCATCTCCAAAAATGTAGTAGCAACTGAGGAATGACAAAATACTTCGACGAAAGTCCCTACGAGTCTGTGAAAAATCTTCGAGAACTGTACTATCTGATAAACTGCTAGACGACTTGAAACCAGTGATGGGAAAATTAAAAGTCTACTATAACAAAAGGTGACTGGCTGCTCATTTGTGAAAACCTTTAAATTATTTTGTAATTTAGAATAAGTTAATGTTTTTCTCACATGTCCTGAGGTCAATGTGATGCACTTTCCAGCTATCAGAAGTCCTCTCCATTCCTGCATAACGGCTGCAACTCACTCCGTCCCTCACTCCCCGACCTTCCACAATTTTCGGTACTTTGCCTTACATTAATATTAAATAGGACACACATCCTAATGTTTTGCAAAATTATATTTATTTGATCACAAACTGTCTTCCGGCTTTGTAGGTCGTCACCAGCTGACAAGTAAATGTCAGTGCGGTCCTAGGCAGTGTGTGCTCTGTATCACTACCGATTATTCCTCTCACTGTTCAACTCACAAGTAGTGTGGGGAAAAAAGGTGGTAAAAAACTCTCCGTATAAGCCCAAATTTTCCCCATCTTACCTTTACGTTCTTTAATGCGAAATGTATATTGGCGGCAACTTACACAGATATTACTTACATGGAGGATACAAAAAAATACGGAAGTTATAACGTGTAGTACGATTGTGTAGGAAAGTAAGACATTTTTTATGCAGCTCGCAAATATATTGCGTGGTAAAAAAGTGAAGCACCCGGCTGGTGGAGAAGACGTGAAATGAGCCTGTATGGCTCGAGAGGGCACACTACGTTAATTTGGAGATAGTGAAGTGAAATTTAGAAGGAACGTATTTGGTACGAACCCACTCACCAGTATAATGTCAAACCTCTGCCGGTGTAGGTGGACGCGTCGATTCGGTCAGATTCTGTTTTAAAAAGCTGACGCGGCCTCTTACGGGGCGAGTCCGCCCACGGCTGTCGTAACGGGTCCTCGGTATCCCGGATACTGCCACCGGCACGGAGTTGACGTCCGAACTGGTGCCGCACACGTGAAGTCGGAGACAGACGTGGGAATATCGCCGTCCACGGGAGTACCCTGACGTCACACGGCCGGTCCGTAGCGACGTGTGCACGTGTGGAAAAGCACCGTCCTATCGAAAAGTGACACTGCGATTGTATCACGTTAGAGGTAACGTGCGAGGATGCGGAATGTCCTCGACGTTCCCTCGTGCCGCCAGTTTCCCTCGAACACTACCGGCCGTGACCCGAAGTGGTGCCCTACTGCTGCCCACACGGTGTCGCGAGAGGTAATACTGTGTTTCCTCTTCAGTCTGATGGGAGAATGGGATCTCTTCCCAGGTCACTGCCAAACTCACCGACAAGGGTCGTCCGGGATAGTGCAGCGCTGAACACAGTGCACTGCCATTCGTCAGTGGTCCGATTTCCCAGTTGTGGCGCAGTTCCCAGTGTAGGTATATACACTACTGGCCATTACGGAGTATAAATGTAGATGTACATGTAAAATTGCTACACCACGAAGATGACGTGCTACAGACACAAAATTTAACTGACAGGAAGAAGATGCTGTGATATGCAAATGATTGGCTTTTCAGAGCATTCACACAAGGTTCGCACCAGTGGTGACACCTACAACGTGCTGACATCAGGAAAGTTTCCAACTGATTTCTCATACACAAACAGCAGTTGACCAGCATTGCTTGGTGAAACGTTGTTGTGATGCCTCGTGTAAGGAGGAGAAATGCTTACCATCACATTTCCAGCTTTGATAAAGGTCGGATTGTACCTTTGGCGATTGCGGTTTATCGTATCGCGACATTGCTGCTCGGGTCGGTCGAGATCCGATGACTGTTAGCAGAATATGGAATCGGTGGGTTCAGGAGGGTAATACGGAACGCCGTGCTGGATCCCAACGGCCTCGTATCACTAGCAGTCGAGATGACAGGCATCTTATCCGCACGGCTGTAACGGATCATGCAGCCACGTCTCGATCCCTGAGTCTACAAATGGGGACGTTTGCGAGACGACAACCATCTGCACGAACAGTTCGATGATGTTTGCAGCAGCACGGACTATCAGCTCGGAAACCACGGATGCGGTTACCCTTGATGCTGCATCACTGACAGGAGCGCCTGTGACGGTGTACTCGATGACGAAGCTGGGTGCACGAATGGCAAAACGTAATTTTTTCGGATGAATCCAGGTTCTGTTTGCAGCATCACAATGGTCGCATCCACGTTTGGCGACATCGCGGTGAACGCACATTGGAAATGTGTATTTGTCTTCGTCATACTGGCGTAGCACGCAGCGTGATGGTAAGGTGTGCTGTTGGTTACACGTCTCGGTCACCTCTTGTTTGCATTGACTGCACTTTAACAGTGGACGTTACATTTCAGCAGGATAATGCACGACCGCATTTTGCAGGTCCTGTACGGGCCTCTCTGGATACAGAAAATGTTAGACTGCTGCCCTGGCCAGCACATTCTCCAGATCTCTCGCCACCCGAAAACGTCTGGTCAGTGGTGGCCGAGCAACTGGTTCGTCGCAATACGTCAGTCACTACTCTCGATGAACTGTGGTACTGTCTTCAAGCTGCACAGGCAGCTGTACCTGTACACGGCATCCGAGCTCTGTTTGACTCAATGCTCAGGCGTATCGAGGCCATTATTACGGCCAGAGGTGTTTGTCCTGGATACTGATTTCTCAGGATCTATGCACCCAAATTGCGTGAAAATGTAATCACATGCCGGTTCTAGTATAATATATTTGTCCAATGAATACTCATTTATCATCTGCATTTTGTCCAATGAATACTTGTTTATCATCTGCATTTCTTCTTGCTTTAGCAACTTTAATGCCCAGTAGTGTATTTTGTATTGACAGCAGTGTTTGTGTGGGGCAGTAATTCCCTAGTTGGGCTGCAGCTGCAGCTGCTTCGTGGTGTTGCTGGATGACACAGATTGTTGCTGGGACTGCATTACTTCTTCTCGGATGGAGCCACAAGTGTGGAATAAGGCCCAATACGGCACTCCTCCCTCGTGGCGGTCGTCCCCGGTCGACCGGAAACTTCACGAGTGTGCCTGCCTCAGTGTTCCCGTGCAGTCCAGTGTCGGGTCACTGTCGTGTCCGAATGGCCCGGAAATCTGGGTATCGCTTTATGCGACTGGTAGGGCGAATTGAGACCCACAGTGAGGCTCTGCCAAACTGTGTCTGGTGTCAATAATACTCTCACCGAAGTACGTGGCATCTCTATCGACAGAGGTGCTTCACTTCGGTGCTTGAAGTAAGCATCGGCTGCCCTGCAAAAGCCTGTTATCAACGTTCCGAGAACTGATATTGAATGACAAATCTGGGAATATATTACGACCCCATTGTAGTATACAGAGAAGTTGCAGCATTAGTAAATTGCAACAAAATGCAGGAAGATCTGGAGCAGATAGGTACTTAGTGCAGGGACTGGCAACTGGCCCTTAACATAGACAAATGTAATGTATTGCGAATACATAGAAAGAAGGAACCTTTATTGTACGATTATATGATAGCGGAACAAACACTGGTAGCAGTTACTTCTGTAAAATATCTGGGAGTATGCGTGCGGAACGATTCGAAGTGGAATGATCATATAAAATTAATTGTTGGTAAGGCGGGTAGCAGGTTCAGATTCATTAGGAGAGTCCTTAGAAAATGTAGTCCGTCAACAAAGGAGGTGGCTTACAAAACACTCGTTCGACCTATACTCGAGTATTGCTCATCAGTGTGGGATCCGTACGAGGTCGAGTTGACAGAGGAGATAGAGAAGATCCAAAGAAGAGCGGCGCGTTTCGTCACAGGGTTATTTGGTAAGCGTGACAGCGTTATGGAGATGTTTAACAAACTTGAGTGGCAGACTCTGCAAGAGAGGCGCTCTGCATCGCGGTGTAGCTTGCTGTCCAGGTTTCGAGAGGATGCGTTTCTGGATGAGGTATCGAATGCATTGCTTCCCCCTACTTATACCTCCCGAGGAGATCACGAATGTAAAATTAGAGAGATTCGAGCGCGCACGGAGGCTTCCCAGCAGTCGTTCTTCCCGCGAACCGTACGCGACTGGAAGAGGAAAGGGAGGTAATGACAGTGGCACGTAAAGTGCCCTCTGCCGCGCACCGTTAGGTGGCTTGCAGTGTATAAATGTAGATGTATTTATAGATGTCGTGTGCTTCCCACACAGAATGTGAAGACAAAATTAGATTGAATTTAGCGTGCGCGCGCACACACACACACACACACACACACACACACACACACACACACTGGCACTAGAAGGCCATTCTTTCTACATTCCACACACGAATGAAAGGGAAAAGAAGCCCTAATATGTGGTAACTTTAGCTCGTCCAGGTACTGTGTTGGATCTGGGGTATAGATACACAGTCCAGTCAAGTTAATGTGACTGCTGCCCGTGTGTGACATCAGCGTGCAATAACCGTTCACAGGCGGCAGGTGGTAGCGCAATCAGTGGATTGCACGTAAAGTGTGTCGAGGGGGAGGGAGACGGTGAAAACAGTACAGTCATTGTCACACTGCGGAAATGGAGTGATTTAGCTGACATCCTAATGGGCATGTTCCGTGGCTTTTGGACTGAAGGAGGAAACATTTCCAAAATGGCGTCGCTTAACATATAGCAAAATTGTGATATCCGAAGCTGGCACCGAGGCGACTGTGATATACCACGGTAAATAGATGGTGGGGGGTCAACGACAGCTTCCTACGTGAGTACGGAGGGAATAGACGTGCAACTGTCGATCAACTGGACACCTAGACGAACCGAGGCGCCACTGACAGTCTCCTCGGTGGCCACTAGGTGAACAGTGCCGCGTACGGGTGTGCACAGCAGACACTAGGTCTGTGCGCCAGTGCCGACTGACGTCCGTTAGCGACAGAGACCGGAATTCGCACGCCAGTACTGCAACTGCACGTCCACAGAGCTGCAACAGGTGACAGTCTCGGACAAATCGTGGTTTATTCTCCGTCAGGCAGACGGTCGTCCGCACTTACGGTGTGAAACGTCTGAAAGCAGACATCCAGTTGGGAGAAAGGAGCATTACGGTCCGGAGAATGTTTTCACGGTATTCTCTCGGTGTGCACGTGGTTCTGGAAAGCGTGACGGATCGGCACAGGTCCGCGTCAATCCCCGTGGTCCGCCCCTACGAGCAGTTAGTTTCTTCCTCGGTACGGTGGCATAGAACGGCAGGACAGTGCGACATGCCACACAGCTTACAGTGTACATACGTGATGTGAACGGCACGGGGAGTTTACTGTGCTCGCCTGGCTATCAGACTACCGGCATTTGAGCCCAGTCGAGAACCTGTGGGCCTACCTCGAAAGGGCCGTCGGCATCACGGACCCTCGAGTGAGAAACCTGTAGCAGGTGGCCACTGCATCGGACAGGGTGTCGCCCTGTGTCCCTGTTGGCACATTCCACAACCTCACTGACACTCATCTTGCAGACGGACAGTGTATTTTGCAACTGTATCTGTCCTGTTTTGTCATTGACTCTGACATCCACAGTTATTGTTTCTCACTCTGCAAAGTGTATCTGGGAGTACGATTGGTTAGTAGTGGTGTCGTTTGCATTTCGTGGAATCGAATTTTGTGTTATAAACGTTCTATGCAGTTGTGTAGGCTTTTGACAGTTTTGTTACTCACTTTTCCATTGTGTGTGTTTCTAATAATTTCACCTAATTACCGGAAGTGTTGAGCTTGAATGATTTTTCCCGTACCTTGTCACAAACGGTGTCACATTTGCATCTTTGGTGTCGATACAGGGCGAGCCGTTAAGTTTTCCCCCAGTTGCTGGAGGTTATTCCTTAGTTATTCGGAACAAAAACAGTAAACACAGTAACTAAGGAGCTACAACAGAGTTCCAAAACGGTGCCACGGTGTACGGAGCACTACACTTGCGTCCACAGGACACACACTCAGTCTTAGACAGACAAATGCAGTGAGTGCTACATTTGCATAACAACCGCGTTGTTGATACTGCAGTCACTGTTCACTGTCATTGTCTCCTGTGTACAGTACACTTTGCAATGCCGTACAAGTTTTCATCACAAGAGTGTGGAGAGATGGTGTACATTTTTGGGCTTCTGTGACGGTAATGCGAAAGTTGCTGTTACCGAATATTACCGTCGGTATTCTAATCGTAGGATTCAGAGTGCCAGAACATTTAGTGGAACATATCGAACGTTCCTAGAAACTGGTACTCTTCCCAGTATTTGTATTCTCTCCGAAAGACATCGTGACGTCCAGGAAGAGGAAAACATTCTTAATTCAGTAGAGCGCAGTCCACATTCGAGTAAAAGATGCGTAGCTACCCGATCGAACGTTTCACAATCTAAGGTGTGTAGGATTCTTCGTGAGGATGGACTGTATCCTTTTCGTGTGTGAAAAGTTTACCATTTAGAGCCACACGATTGTGCCAACTGTATGCGCTTTTGTAACTGGTTAAATGGAAATCGGCAGCTTCATAGTGTTCAGTGATGAGGCAATCTTTACAAGAGATGGCATCAACAACACGCATAACAGGCATGTCTGGGCAGACGAAAATCACCGTGCCACGGTAGTATCTCAAGTTCGACGCAGATTCAGTGTCAGTGTCTGGTGTGGTGTTGTGTGTGACCATGTACTGGGGCCGTTTATTCTCCCGGGAAATTTAAATGGTCACACATACGGTAACTTTTTACGAGAAGACTTACCGCAGCTTCTCTAAGACGTCCCTCTGGAAGCGAGACGCCACACGTATGTCCGACATGACGGGGGACCTGCACACTTCCACTGTGTCGTAACAGCTTATCTTAATCGGCAATTCCCCCGTCGACGGACAGGTTGCAGGAGCCCTATCGATTGGCCTGCCAGATCCCCAGATTTAACACCCCTAGATTACTGCATCTCGGGGTGAATGAAATACGTGTTCAAAGTTAAGGTGGAAACACGAGAAGAATTGATACGACACATTTTCGATGCCGCGACGTCAGTAGGAAACGAGCGTGTGAAATTACGAAATGCTACTTGCGTGTTTCACTCCCGTGCGAATATTTGCCTTAAAATGGAGGGAGGAGATTTTGAAAACTTGCTTTAAATCCACACTGAATGCAGGAGACTGCTACAAAATTGTTTAAATTAATTATTATGTACATTTTTGATAGTGAAACCCTACAATAAAAGTTTTCGTCTGCCACTTTCCTGAGTTTTTCAATTACTGTAGCTCCTTAGTTATGGATCTGATACCATTACTTTATTTACATTTTTTGTTCCAAATAACCGAAGGAATACTCTACAGAAACCGGAGGAAAACCTCTTGACTACCCTGAATATATACTCTCCCTTCTCGTAAGGGATTTTGAGAACTATTCTGACACACACATCGTGAACCTACGGTGCGTCCGGCTTCACTGGTTTTCCTGGTCGTTACTGCTAGTCGTCGGCAAAGACAACATTGAGGATATTACTGATTTTATTTTTTGTTCTCGTATTTATTCCAGGCACATCTTTGTTATATTTTGGTAAGTAACATGTCCACGTAAATGTCAGTGTCGATGATAGACTTGCTGATGAAGAAGTTAAAGTTCACACCACACATCGAACTTGTGACTCGCTCTTCATTCCACATGTAACACGAGAATGCCCTGATCCCCGTATATGAACTTTATGATGGTTCAGTTTGTCAGTGTATGAAAAATTGTGGCATTGGAGAAACAAATATTTTCCGTAACTTCTTTGCGTGTGTCAGTGGTGACGAGTTTCTCTAGTGCAAACTGTTCACACAAATTTGGTCTGTCTGCATTAGAGTGAGAAGCAGTTCCACCCTGTAGGCACAAAGACGTAACTCCTCAGCATGAGAAGTAATGGAAGCAGTAGGCTTTTCAATTCCCTGTCGCAACTCGGGCAAATCATTAGGTAGTGCTGGAATGTAGACACGATCTTTTATAAAGCCCCAAAGTGGGGGGGGGGGGGGAATAAAAAAAATAAAATAAAAATATCACATGGTGTGAGGTCGGGCAAATGTGGAGGCCAGTGGAAAAGAGCTCTGTTGTACTGACCATAACAGCCACTCCAATAGTTGCAGACTTGCAAGGGGAAGGCCTCAGACAAAGGCACCGATTCAGCTCAAATGTGGCACATTGCTTGTGTATCCTAGTTCAACCCCCCCCCCCCCCCCCCCCCCCCCCCTGCTCCCCCCTGTTTTTGTGAAATCACCCCTAAAGTTTATGATCAGCAATTGATTGAAAATTGTCGAGATCAATAGATAATTGTTAGTAGAGCATTCTTCTTCATCAGGTATGGAGTCCACAAATACGTACTTTTCCAGAAATCGGGGAAAGAAACTTTTACAACTGCTGCTTATTTACTCACGTGGTAAACACCTTTTGGAGAGAATTCTGATAGCGCAACAGTCGAGGTAACTGGCTGGGAAGCAGAGAACTCCGGAGGAAACTGTACAGTTTTCCTTTTTTTAAATTTTAGTTTTTCGTATCGGGATTCATAGGGATAGGAGGGTTAATAAGGTAGGCAAACTAATTTCCCAAACGATGTGAATTAGCACAAAATTAAACTTTTCAGCCTTGTCACATGAAAACAACTCCGAGTAAGAGTGCTGTGAATTCCGCACGAGGGACCACAGACAGCCAACAACGCGGCGCTTGTTTACAGCGAGGCACGGGGCAGAATGCGTGCAGGGAGAGTTAACTGTCCGGGTTGCCTGTTCGTCGTATCCTAGTTCTGACCTCGAACAGCGAGGGTACCCGACACAAACCTTATATAAATCAGTCGGAAAGAGTTGTTTTCCCTAATTAGGCTGCCGCGAACATTGAGGATATGCATAATGATCTTTCGTCATTGACCCGTCAAATAAATAAAATGTGTTTTGTGAAAGAGTACAGTGATCTTCCGTAAATAACGTATGACTTGTACTGTATGTAGCTGGTGATAATCAGCTTTTCTGTTTATCCCCTAGTAACTAGTTATTGTTTGTTGTGTCATATCTTTCAGTTGCATAATCTGAATAATCGAGGCTGTACACTCTTAGACTCGTGCTAAAATATACAGGGTTATTACAAATGATTGAAGCGATTTCACAGCTCTACAATAACTTTATTATTTGAGATATTTTCACAATGCTTTGCACATACATACAAAAACTCAAAAAGTTTTTTTAGGCATTCACAAATGTTCGATATGTGCCCCTTTAGTGATTTGGCAGACATCAAGCCGATAATCAAGTTCCTCCCACACTCGGCGCAGCATGTCCCCCATCAATGAGTTCGAAAGCATCGTTGATGCGAGCTCGCAGTTCTGGCACGTTTCTTGGCAGAGGAGGTTTAAACACTGAATCTTTCACATAACCCCACAGAAAGAAATCGCATGGGGCTAAGTCGGGAGAGCGTGGAGGCCATGACACGAATTGCTGATCGTGATCTCCACCACGACCGATCCGTCGGTTTTCCAATCTCCTGTTTAAGAAATGCCGAACATCATGATGGAAGTGCGGTGGAGCACCATCCTGTTCAAAGATGAAGTCGGTGCTGTCGGTCTCCAGTTGTGGCATGACCCAATTTTCCAGCATGTCCAGATACACGTGTCCTGTAACGTTTTTCTCGCAGAAGAAAAAGGGGCTGTAAACTTTAAACCGTGAGATTGCACAAAACTTGTTAACTTTTGGTGAATTTCGAATTTGCTGCACGAATGCGTGAGGATTCTCTACCGCCCAGATTCGCACATTGTGTCTGTTCACTTCACCATTAAGAAAAAATGTTGCTTCATCACTGAAAACGAGTTTCGCACTGAACGCATCCTCTTCCGTGAGCTGTTGCAACCGCGCCGAAAATTCAAAGGGTTTGACTTTGTCATCGGGTGTCAGGGCTTGTAGCAATTGTAAATGGTAAGGCTTCTGCTTTAGCCTTTTCCGTAAGATTTTCCGAACCGTCGGCTGTGGTACGTTTAGCTCCCTGCTTGCTTTATTCGTCGACATCTGCGTGCTACGCGTGAAACTTGCCCACACGCATTCAACCGTTTCTTCGCTCACTGCAGGCCGACCCGATGATTTCCCCTTACAGAGGCATCCAGAAGCTTTAAACTGCGCATACCATCGCCGAATGGAGTTAGAAGTTGGTGGATCTTTGTTGTACTTCGTCCTGAAGTGTCGTTACACTGTTATGACTGACTGATGTGAGTGCATTTCAAGCACGACATACGCTTTCTCGGCTCCTGTCGCCATTTTGTCTCACTGCACTCTCGAGCGCTCTGACGGCAGAAACCTGAAGTGCGGCTTCAGCCGAACGAAACTTTATGAGTTTTTCTACGTATCTGTAGTGTGTCGTGACCATTTGTCAATGAATGGAGATACAGTGAATTTATGAAATAGCTTCAATCATTTGTAATAGCCCTGTATTGTTGGGAGCCTGTCACACGTGACGACAAGCGGGAAGTTACATACGCTGTGTTTTGGTTTGTAGAAGTGTTGCAAGACAGATGTATTATCAATGCACTACCAGAAGCAGGCAGTTTCTCAGCATTTAAGATTTGTAGGAGTGGCTATTGTCGAGCGATTTTTGGAGCTGACGAACGAAATGACTTTTGTCGATACTGAGTAACTGTACCGTGAAGGTGAAGCAGAAGGTGATCAGTGTAAGATATCACGACCAGTGAATCCCAAAATGGTCATAACACTTTGGAAATGTGTATGTCGCAAGCAGTCTGTGCTTCGTCTGTTCCCGATGAATATTACGAACCTGTTACTAAATGATTGAAATAAGATGCCGTACCCCTTGAAGTAAAAGTAAAGGCAGCAGTGCTAGCCAGGAATTGTCCAAATTGCACCCTACAAACACTGCAAAAGAATGGAGCAATAACAGTCCTGAAAAGGAAGAAGGATCTAAAAAAAGTGGGGAAATGATACCGTTAAAGAGGGTCAAGATATAATAAATAAGTGGACATATGAACGATTTATCGAATTCTGTCGTCGTCGTAACGAGAATGTAACAACGAGAATACTCCAGGAGTGGGCTGCAGATGCAGCACTTCAATATATGACCAACAAGGATTTTAAGTTTGCCGCATCATTATCCTGGGCAAGGAATTTCAAATCGGAATATAAAATTTGTCAACGGCACGTCACTAAATATGTCTCCCACAAGGAGGTAGAAAATATAGAAGATATACGGAAAGTGGCGGCTCTTTTCAGCATACAAATGGCATCACTTGTGACCAGTTTTAATTGTGATTACAAGATCGACACCGATCAAACAGGACGCTAGTATCGGGTGAACATTCGACGCCCGTCATCGCGAATGGGAGGAAAACGAACTCTTGTCACAGTCGGTAGTAAAACAAAAAACTGACACATTCGTACAAGGGGTCAATATGCCATCACAGCCTCTGGAAAAGTGTTGCCTAAGGTTTTCCTGCGTTTACAAGAAACGAACGTTACATTTAGTCCTCGAGTTGTAGAAGAGGTCAGTTGCTTAATTGACTCATTAAAAAATATTTAGATTACTTGCTCCAAATCCGGGAAATTGACAAATGCGATTTACAGAACATTTATTGAGAATGTTTTAAAACCATAAGTTGCTGATAACTAGTTTTTTCTAATATTGGATTCCAGGGGTGGACAAACTAATACTCTAATGTATTACACCAAGTGTGTAGATGACGAGGGTCAACCGACGACCACGGTAAAAGTAATACTGTCAAACTGCATACCTGCGTGCCAGCCTTATGTGTTTATTTCTATCGCCAGGTTAAAAACTTTATTTCGAGGCTTCACAATTGCAGTGTGCTTCTGGAAACCGAGTGGGAATTGCGCAACCACACGGATGCAACAACTATTTACAGCATAACTCATAACCAACTTTTAGCACCGACTTTTCAGGCAATGATATCGTATGTGTGATACACAACAAAATTAATTCCCAAAAAAGACATTATTTTTAAATGTAAACCAAGTTTGTTTTCTACGGACTCTTTAGAAGGAACAGTGTAGCTGTTGAAAGATTGCATTCAGTAGATGTTCTTGGTGCCACGAGTACATTTGTTTCGAATGTTTATGTAAGTACCACCCATCTAGTTGTTCGAAGAAAAGTGAGGACACGTACAGTGACTGGTAGAGCGATTATAAAGTGATAAAGAGTAAAATTTTAGTTGCTTACTATCCCAATAGGCTTGAGAAATTTATTTGCCTACCTTTTTATTATTCCATATTGATTTATTTACCTTATTCACCCTCCTATCCCTATCAATTGAGATACGGGAAAATACATACGAGAAGAATAACATCCGCTAAGTTTCCTCTAGATTCAAGCGCAGCCAATCACCTTGACCATCACACTACCGGCAAAAAGGCGTAAAAGTTTAATCGTTTACTAATTAACGTCATTTGGGAAATTAGTTTGCCTACATTATTATTATTATTATTATTATTATTATTATTATTATTCCGTTTTGAGTTGCATACCTTATTAACCCTCAATCCCTATGAATTCTGATATGAAAAACTGCAACGTAAAAAAATGAAAACTGTAGAGTTTCCTCGAGATTCGAACCCTGGTTCTCAGCTTCCCAGCTAGTTACCTTGGCCATTGCACTATGCCTGAAAAGCATTTACCTTGTGGATACATAAGCGACTGTTGTAAAAGATTCTTTCCTCGATTTCTGGTAAAGTATACTTTTTTGGAACCCACACCTACTCGTGAAAATTATCTACCGATCCCGCGAATTTTGCTGCGTCGATTGCTTGTCGTGACCTTTAGGGGTGATTTTTCTCAAAAACGGAATGGTCTTTAAGAGCCAAAATATCTTAAACAGTCCTTCGTTTTAGGTTGTTCACGAGTGACCTGCCAAATTTGAGTCGAATCGGTGGGCCATGTCTGAAGCCTTCCCCTTGTAAGACGTCCAACCCCTATCGTACAAAGAGTTGCCAGTGGGGAGGGCCTCCATCTTGTTATCAAATAAAGTTTTCAGCTTCACCTTGTAATTGGGGAAAGAGCCACACCTGCAATACATCAGTTGAGTAACACCCAATACGGTGGCTTCAGGGGGAAAACATGGTCCATATACATGACAGAACATAGCACAGAAAATGTTTACTTTTGGAGATTCCATTGATGTTGTTTGAGTTTGTGAGGACAGTCTGACATTGTGGTTATTTACTTTTCCACTTATATGACAGTTGCCTTTTCACTGAGCACGACACGATCGAGATGGTCGTCTTACTGCTGGAACACTTTACTTGCAAAGTCACAACATGCACCATACTCGACTGACTTTGAAGTGTGTACCGACCGTAACTCGTATGGACGCCTGTGTAAACGTTTTTGTAAAACCTCCCACACTGCCATCTTTGGCAACTGAAGTTCAAGACTTGCTATCTGGACTGACTTTCCTTAGGACTGTGAAGGTAAGATGCTCTGAAATGGTCAACATCTTCACCAGACACTTCTGATCGTTCTTTTCCCTTTACACACACATACATTAGTTCTTAGCGTTTTTCCGTGAGTTTGGTAAACACGACAGATACACACAACAGGGACTTTAGTCGTCAGTAATATTTGTCCTTCACTGTTAACAACTTTATGCTAATGCTGGGGTAACTTCCCGATTCCACAACTGTAGAAATCACACAGTTTTGAGACAAGAAGTCACCGAGCCGTGTTCGGAGTGCATTTTGCTCGAAAGAAAGTGGAAAAGGTGAAAATCGGAGGGCACGAGATCAGGTAAACAAGGTGTAGTGGTTTTGACAGTCTCAACAGATTGTGGGCAGGCGTTATTGTGGAGTAGCATCATTTTCGTGCAGTCTTCCTGGTCATTGTTGTCACATTGTGCCTGCAAGACCTGTCGGTTGTTGACAGTAAATGTCAAGGGTGACGGTTAGAACTTGGAGAGGCAATTTGTAGTACACCACACTGTTGCTGTTCCTTCAGGTGCAAAAAATTATCTTTTGTGGCTGCATGCTTGTCTTTGTATGGAGAGTTATTGCTTTGTTGGGGTTAAACGATTCCTTTCCTTTCCTTTCCTTTCATTTTGTTAGCATAGACACACCATTTCTTGTCACCAGTAATGATAAGTGATGAATGTTCAGTGTTGTTTGTGAGCCAATTGATGAGGAGCAATCGGAGATGCAAATACGGACACCTGCTGATTTTTGCTGCGCAACCTGTACACCCGATTCTTAAATCTTTCCTGTTGTGTGCAAATGTCGCGCGATGGTGGAATGACTAGAACAAAAGCGCAATGAACTTATGCACCAACCTAATATCCAGTTGTTTCAAATCGACTATACTGTCGGCAGATGATTTTCCCACAAGGGGGATTTCAATTAAACGTTAGATGGACAGCATGTTGAACTGAAATTACTGTACACTGTTAGCAAACAGCACTGAAATGTGGTTCATGGTGTGGGTTCCTGTAGTCATGTCCTAGTTCATGAACCACGGGCAACGTATGAGTGGTCAAGTAAGTGGTCCCGACAGTCGGGATACCAGTTACTTTGGGATAAGGCTGAGCATCTCGGACATATTCTGAGTCGTGGTCACCTTTGTGCTCATACGGCAAAGACTATCAAATCCACCGGTTAGTCCCTCAGCCGTTAGGGGTAAAACCCAATGGGACTCGGGGCAGGTAAGGCTAACAACCTGCTTCCCTGGTATTTTAAATATGATGCTGGCAACAATCAGAGCAAAATGCGTCGGACCTTTGGAGGTGACGGAGTCCCACCTCTAACTGACAAACCAGGGACTCCTAAGATACGACTTGGCAAACAAATGGTAATGAGATGGGGAGCTATTAATATCAATGGGTGCTACTCTGGGAAGAAGGTAGAGCTGGCAGAGGCTACAAGTAAGATGGGGCTGGACGTTTTAGCTGTTAGTGACATCCGGATAAGGGGTGAGAAAGAAGAGGAAGTGGGAGAATACAAAGTCTACCTGTCAGGAGTCAAAGCAGGAATAGCACAATGGGGTGTAGGGCTTTACATCAGGAAAGAAATGGAACCCAGCGTAGTTGCAATAAGGTATGTAAACGAACGATTGATGTGGATAGATTTGACAGTGTCTAGCAAGAAAATTAGGATTGTGTCAGTATATTCGCATTGTGAAGGGACAGATCAAGATAAGATGGATAGTTTTTATGAGGCACTCAGTGATGTAGTTGTTAGAGTAAAGGACAAGGACAGTGTTCTGCTCATGGGTGATTTTAACGCCACGATTGGAAATCGAACAGAAGGGTATGAAGAGGTTATGGGTAAATTTGGAGAGGATATGGAGGCCAACAGGAACGGAAAACAACTCTTGGATTTCTGTGCCAGTATGGGCTTAGTAATCACAAACTCCTTTTTTAAACATAAGAACATTCACCGGTATACTTGGGAAGGCAGGGGAACCAGATCTGTCATTGACTATATAATAACAGATCAGGAATTCAGGAAGGCTGTGAGGGACACACGTGTATTCAGGGGATTCTTTGATGACACTGATCATTATTTAATCTGCAGTGAAATTGGGAGGCCGAAAGTGCAGGAGGTCAGGTCCATATGTAGGAGGATAAGAGTGGAGAAACTTCAGGATAAGGAAATCAGGCACAAGTACATAACAGCGATCTCAGAAAGGTACCAGTTAGTTGAATGTAGTCAATTACAGTCATTGGAAAAGGAATGGACAAGGTACAGGGACACAGTACTAGAAGTGGCTAAAGAATGTCTTGGAACAGTAGTGTGTAAAAGTAGGATGAAGAAAACAGCTTGGTGGAATGACACAGTCAAGGCAGCCTGTAAAAGGAAAAAGAAGGCGTATCAAAAATGGCTACATACCAGAACCCAGGTAGACAGAGAAAGTTATGTTGAAGAAAGAAACAAAGCCAAACAGATAATTGCAGCATCCAAGAAGAAATCGTGGGAAGACTTTGAAAACAGGTTGGAGACTATGGGTCAAGCTGCTGGAAAACCATTCTGGGGTGTAATTAGCAGTCTTCGAAAGGGAGGTAAGAAGGAAATGACAAGCATTTTGGACAGGTCAGGAAAACTGCTGGTGAATCCTGTGGATGCCTAGGGCAGATGGAGGGAATATTTTGAAGAGTTGCTCAATGTAGGTGAAAATATGATCAGTAATGTTTCAGATTTCGAGGTAGAATGGGATAGGAATGATGATGGAAATAGGATCACATTTGAGGAAGTGGAAAAAATGGTCAATAGATTGCAGTGCAATAAAGCGGCTGGGGTGGATGAAATTAAGTCGGAACTCATCAAATACAGTGGAATGTCAGGTGTTAAATGGCTACACAGGATAATTGAAATGGCCTGGGAGTCGGGACAGGTTCCATCAGACTGGACAAAGGCAGTAATCACACCAATCTTTAAACATGGAAACAGAAAAGATTGTAACAACTACAGAGATATCTCTTTAATCAGCGTTGTGGGTAAAATCTTCTCAGGCATTGTTGAAAGGAAAGTGCGAGTATTAGTTGAGGACCAATTGGATGAAAATCAGTGTGGGTTTAGGCCTCTTAGAGGTTGTCAGGACCAGATCTTTAGCTTGCGGAAAATAATGGAGAAGTGTTACGAGTGGAACAGGGAATTGTATCTATGCTTTATAGATCTAGAAAAGGCATATGACCGGGTTCCTAGGAGGAAGTTATTGTCTGTTCTACGAGATTATGGAATAGGAGGCAAACTTTTGCAAGCAATTAAAGGTCTTTACATGGATAGTCAGGCAGCAGTTAGAGTTGACGGTAAATTGAGTTCACGGTTCAGAGTAGTTTCAGGGGTAAGACAAGGCTGCAACCCGTCTCCACTGTTGTTCATATTATTTATGGATCATATGTTGAAAACAATAAGACTGGCTGGGTGAGATTAAGATATGTGAACACAAAATAAGCAGTCTCGCATATGCAGATGACTTAGTTGTGATGGCAGATTCGATTGAAAGTTTGCAAAGTAATATTTCAGAGCTAGATGAGAAATGTAAGGACTATGGTATCAAGATTAGCATCTCCAAAACGAGAGTAATGTCAGTGGGAAAGAGATATAAACGGATTGAGTGCCAAATAGGAGGAACAAAGTTAGAACAGGTGGACGGTTTCAAGTACTTAGGATGCATATTCTCACAGGATGGCAACATAGTGAAAGAACTGGAAGCGAGGTGTAGCAAAGCTAATGCAGTGAGTGCTCAGCTACGATCTACTCTCTTCTGCAAGAAGGAAGTCAGTACCGAGACTAAGTTATCTGTGCACCGTTCGATCTTTCGACCAACTTTGTTGTATGGGAGCGAAAGCTGGGTGGATTCAGGTTACCTTATCAACAAGGTTGAGGTTACGAATATGAAAGTAGCTAGGATGATTGCAGGTACTAGTATATGGGAACAATGGCAGGAGGGTGTCCACAATGAGGAAATCAAAGAAAAACTGGGAATGAACTGTATAGATGTAGCAGTCAGGGCGAACAGGCTTAGATGGTGGGGTCACGTTACACGCATTGGAGAAGCAAGGTTACCCAAGAGACTCATGGATTCAGCAGTAGAGGGTAGGAGGAGTCGGGGCAGACCGAGGAGAAGGTACCTGGATTCGGTTAAGAATGATTTTGAAGTAATAGGCTTAACATCAGAAGAGGCACCAATGTTAGCACTGAATAGGGGATCATGGAGGAACTGTATAAGGGGGGCTGTGCTCCAGACTGAACGCTGAAAGGCATAATCAGTCTTAAATGATGATGATGGTGATGATGATGATGATGATGAACCTGTACACCCGATTCTTAAATCTTTCCTGTTGTGTGCAAATGTCGCGCGATGGTGGAATGACTAGAACAAAAGCGCAATGAACTTACGCACCAACCTAATATCCAGTTGTTTCAAATCGACTATACTGTCGGCAGATGATTTACCCACAAGGGGGATTTCAGTTAAACGTTGGATGGACAGCATGTTGAACTGAAATTACTGTACACTCTTAGCAGACAGCAGAATACAAAATGGTCAATGCTATGGAGTTGCATTTTGTGTATGTGGCATTGCAAGTTGGTAAACGACATAGCTCCATTAAGTGTGGTTATCTAAAGCTGAGGGAGTTAGTGATCTCAAATCGAAATTGTAAACTGCTCACAGTGGATACTATTAAAATTTATAACTCGGACATTCTTTTATGCCGACGGCCTGCTGTAGTGGTGACGCAGGTTCCTGTCAGATCACCAAAGTTAAGTGCCGGTGGCTCGGTTAGCAGACAGGGGGGTGACTGTCCGGGTCTGGCGAGCACTGCCGGCAGGCGAGGTGCACTGGGCTCTCGCGAGGCAAATTGAGGAGCTACTCGAGTGAGAAGCCGCGGCTCCGGCCTCGAAAACTGACAGTGTTCGGGATAGCTTTGTGCCGACCGCGTACCCCTCCCCGACTGCACCGAGTGACGCCTGTCGGCCGAGGACGGCACCACGGTCGGTCGGTGTCGTCGGGCCTTTCGAGGCCCGTTTGGATGCAGTAGAGAGTTTTAGGCACTATTTTTGGACATACTGTACTGTGTAACAGACGAATTTGAACTGGCACGACTGTCTCGCTAAAAATTTCCACAAACTCAGGTGAAGCGCACGTCGTCGTGGAACAAGGCGTGCGAGGAGCTGCGTCGCCACCAGGAGCTGCTGAAGAAGCTGGAGAGCAAGGGGCGGCACGCGTCGTCGAGTGAGGACGAGGACGACGATGAAGACGAGGACGAGGAGTCGAGCGAGGAGGTACGTGCGCTTCCTATGTCCGTTCCCCGTGTACGATAGAAGCTGTAACCCTGCCACGACCTTCAGTATATGCTGCGATCGAATGATAGGGTATGCAACTAATCACTAATTTAGCAGATGGATACACAGCCCTGATGATGGATCAGTATAACGTTTTCGTAATTATAAAGATTAATTTGTCATTAGTTGAAGTAACTCCAGTTGAGTAAAATTTTAATTATATAAAGAAATAAGATTGTCGTCAGTCCTAAAGTGGACAGTTAATTCTCGAAACCAGTTGCTCTCAATTGAATTTCAGCCTACGTAACAATTACTAATAAGTGTATGAAGAAACACATTTGTACTGGCAAGTAATCGCGAAAGTTAGTTACTCAAATACGAGAATATGTTACAAACTGTATAATTCGGACAATGTTTAATGTTCCCGAGTTTGACTGACCGACCCTTCCAAGTATACAATGCTGTAGTGATACTTCCACTATGAATATTTCCATACAGGGGAGACATTTCAGTTGAACGACGCTTGCCTGGTGTCGGCAGATAAATACTGTATCGCAGTGCCTGTCCTGTTCAGAGGTACGATGCGATGCTCCTTCAGACGTGCACGCGTGTCCGAAGGAACGGGCACTGCGGCGACTACTCGCCGTTGCAAGTACGGACAGTTGTCAGCTGTGTAATGGAATGACGGCAAAGAAAACTTGTGCCGGACTGGGACACAAACCGGAATTTCCCGCTTATCACGAGTGGTCGCCTTAGCGTTACGTGCAACTTTTTGATATGTAGTTGACTCCGTGCAGAAGTTTGGATCCGGCCGTGAGTCACGCGCGGATAGTCGGAGCGGTTAAGGCTACCGCTCGCAGTGAGTGGGAAATTCGGGGCGAAGTCCCAGTCTGGCACAAATTTTCACTGTCGCCATTCCATTATACAACTGTTAATGGTTGTCCATATTAGTAACTGCGAATAGATATCGTGAATTCCAAATATTTGCAAATCACTATAAAAATATAATAATTAAATACAAATGTCGCACAAAGGAAAGGAAATTACAAGGCAGGTCTGGATATGTGAATTTATTAAAAACATAGAAGTGGCTAGTATTTTTGAATAAAGGTTAAAATTCATTCTTTTACCAGGTTCAGTAATTTCTCAATATTACTTTAAATAATAAAATTGTGGTAGTACAAAATTCGTATAATCGCTTTGATTAATCGACAAGGAATGATTTTTCGTGCCGAGAAAGAAATTTAGCTTTACTTTCTGGTGAAGTTAATTTTTTTTTTTAAATATTACAATATTTCTTTCATCGTAATGTGCTTCACAATATTTAGGATACTAGGATTCAGACTATATCGTTGACTTCATAGAAACCAACATCTCTGTCATTGCTTCTGTTTTTTTTTTTTTATGAAATTCTCATAAAAAGTTGTTGCCAATCATTTATAAGAAATTAATATCACAATATTGAAATTGATCATATATGACAGAAAACATTTCATACGTCAACAGCGTAATATGGTGATTTTCCGAGTGCTGCTGCTCTGTCATTTATGTATTTCCGAGCGTAGCGCGAGTGTCACCTCACTCACGGGTCGCAGTACGTCTGTCTGTACGTTATTTGACAGCTTACAACACCTGTCCGATTGCAGGATGACGATTCCGAGACAAAATCCCCACCGCCGAAGAAACGCGGTCGGGGCCGCCCCCCGAAGAACCCCGCGGCGGTAGCAGTGGCCGAGGCAAAGAAACTGCAGCGGGCACCTAGGAAAGTGGGGCGGCCGAGGAAGGTGGTGAAGGAGGAGGAAGTGAAAGAGGAGAGCGACGACGACGAAGATGAGGAAGAGGAGGAGCAGGAGGAGGAGGAAGACGATGACGACGATGACGAGGACGAATCGGAAGAGGAGGAGGTGGTGCCTGCCAAGCGACAGTCTGCCCCGGCAGCTGGCACCCGCAGGAAGACGACCACGGCTCTTGCCGCAGCAGCAGGTACGTCTCTCTCTCTCTCTCTCTCTCTCTCTCTCTCTCTCTATCTATCTATCTATCTATCTATCTCTCTATCTCTCTATTAGCTTGTCACATTTTGTAGTTTTAACGAAAAAGGAAAACCTCCAGGGTGTAGAAAGAGTCAAGCTCGAGCTGTGGTGGGTCGAGCTGTGGTGGGTGGACCCAAACTACGCTGACAAAATTTCAAAAGTGGTTCGGGTATAAGAGGACCTTGTGGACTAGCTCTCTCAAATTTTTTCACGATTGTAGTGTTTGAAGGTATGCTAGGACATCAGTTTCCTAAGACAGCATAATGTGCCTCTCGAAACTATTACTGCAGGGAAACATACATTGTAAGTTGTTGTCATGTTTAAGTAAGCAAGTAAAAAATGTTTTGTTAAATCTTCTCTCTCTCTCTCTCTCTCTCTCTCTCTCTCTCTCTCTCTCTCTCTAGGTATATAAACTGAAGTCCCCAGCTCACTTGTTTTGTATGTCTGGGCTGTTCTGAGGAACTGGACTGCTGTGGAGATTTTGGTACGGTCTCTCAATTCTCGTGACCGATATCTTGCCAGTATCGATATAAATAAGTCAAAATTTGTTGCGATTCTAGAGTTTCAGGATGGATGAGCTGCATACGTACACAATTAGGTTGCTATGGAATACTAAATACACATGTCCTACTTGCATTTGGCCAGTTTTTTTAATAAAAAAGAACGCTTTTTATTTTTGCTGCTAATCACATGAAAAGTGTGTGTTCATAATAAATTAAAATTTGGTACTAATTGTGAAACATCAAAAAGAAAATAAATATTTTTTTGTACGGTACTGAAAATGTCACACGTGTGTGCGCAGCTGTCAAAATGAGGGAAACTTCTTATGCTTAACAGTGCTTGAAAGATGTTTTTGAGTGTATGTGAGAAGTGCACTGTACTGCTTTAGGAAATTGATATTTGGGCACTTAGATTCAACTCGCCAAAGTTTGGAGGAAATGGAACAGAGATATTCCATAAGGTTATGTTCTGAGTGTGTTGGTGGGAGGAACCTGCAGTTTCCAGTGGGTCCTAATGGGTGTGGTTTCTATATACGGGGTGCTCAGAAATGGTCTGTAAAACTTGTAAGGGTGTTGCAATGTATGTTGTGCTGAGAAATGAAATGAAATGATCGTATGGCGTTGTTGGCCGGGAGACCCTGTGCGCGGAAGTTCAGCTGCCGTATTGCGAGCCCTTTTTAGTTGATGCCACTTCGCGCCCGGTGTAAATAATACTTTTATTACAGTCGCGAAAGAAGTAATATTTCTCAATATTACATACGACACCTATGTCGTACTTAAATTAAATGAGATATTATTATACAGTAAATTTTATATGAAATTTAGGTATCTTGTCCACATTTCATTCTCAACATTGTGGCAACTAAAATCGACCATACGGAAAGTATACGCTATGGACTTCTACCTCTGCAAACTCTTCAAAATTTCGTGCAATGGTTTACTACATTTAATGCTGCATAATAACTGCGTTGAACATCGAAACAAAATTAAGTCATTTATGGGGGGAAGGTATCAGTCAAGAAGACGTGTAAAAATCAAATTTTTGGGCCAAATAGTTTTTGTGAAATCGAATGATAAGTGTGTCAAAGCAGTGGGAACACCACGCGTCTCCACGGGCGAGCAGTGCAGTGATGACAAAATCGCGCACAGCGCGGAATGCGGGGAGCACGTGTCTGCAGCAGCGAAAGGGTTAATGAAGAGACAAAGCACTAGAAATTTCAAAAAATTGTATTCAAACCAATATCATTGGTGAAGTAAGGCACTTCGATATTGTTTTTAAATAATGAAAATATTAAGCACCGCACAAGGTTTGAACTCATAACCTTTCACGTAGCAGCCCAACACCTTAACCGTTACGCTAACGCACCTCATCTGGCTATATAACACCATATATGTACTATAACACGTCACGCAAAATACTGAAAAACACTGTTGGTATGACTATGAATTACTCACGTTTCGTCGAAGTACAATAGGAAATAAACAATTACCGCGAAAAAGCGGTTCGTGGGAGTGATACAAACACCTTTCCATGCTATCGCCTGAATTAGGAGTCTTATTGCTTGTTTGGTTTAATTAATTAATAGAATATGAAGCAATTGGTATAAAGAATGCTTTTTCCAAACTTTCTATAAAAGAATGTCTGCTATCAAGACATTGCTTCTGTTCTATTACTTTATTTATGACTGAACGTTTCTAAAACTGAAGCGACTCGTCCGTGCTCTGCACTGCAGTCGAGCTCTGGCAACGTCGTTCTCTGTTCATTGGCGGACTGTTTTTTGTGACATCAGATGCGCAGAGCGAACCTAAACTCGGCCGCCAACATAAATGACGCGCACTTTAGAGTCCAATCTTCACCATTATAATGCAGCACACAGTACAACAAATATTACATATAACAGTTGGATCTGAACTGTGCTAAGACAATACTGAGCCGTGTGGTCGCAAACACATTTACGGTTGCAACTTTTGACAGTCTACGTACTCTCTTCTTGGTTACTGTGTATGATATAATTATAACTTTCATAATCAAGAAATTTGTAATAGTGTTTTTACTATATGCCGTGTTACTTGGTCTTCTTAACCAACATAACTAAAATTAATTTTTTTTTTAATATTAGACCACTATTATTTTCTGACTACATTGCAAAGTCTCCCAATTTTATCTTTTGCTTTTTCCAATTAATAATTTATTATTTGTAATGGGCTCTAACAGTTAGAATACCAGGTTGTATGTACACCTTTCCATTAAATGTGACTTTTACAAAACTGATCTCTAGTTGTGAAATTATGTGAATGAAGTACCATTAACAATATTATGGTTTGATGTATGCTTGTAACTGGTTGACTTCAACTTCTCCATTTACTGAATAATGAGGTTAAATTAAAGAAAAATTACAAATAAAAAATCAAAATTGAAAAGTGCCAGAGCAAGACTAAAAGGAAATGTGGACATTAAAAGGTGAAGATAAAGGTAAACCACAAAAGTGAAATATAAAAGTGTATCGAGTTAAATTTTAGTTGTGTGTATCTTATACTCCAGTACTACACAACATTGGCAGCTATATTACAGCAGGATTTCCTAATCTGTGGCGAAGCAGATAACAATGTAACGATTTTAATATGTCCGTATCAGTACCAGTGTAGTCGAGACTGTTCCTCGTATTCGCACGACGCCGTCCTTCCTCCGCAGATAAGGCGGACAAGCGCGTGTCGGCTCCCGCACGTGTCCCCGTGGCGGTGTCCGAAGACGAGGAACACGCGCCGCGCACGCCGGGCTCCGCCACGCCTCCCGCCGAGGCCAAGCTGCCGCCGGCCACGGCCGCCGCCGCCACGCCCGCGCTCTCGGAGGGCGGCGACAGCTCCATATCCTCCACCAGCAAGGTCAAGGCAGAGGTCAAGGTATGAGGTCTCGGGTCTTGCCCGACAGTGACTTTTGTGACAATTTTGTCATTGTTTACTTAACGGTGCGTGAATGTGGGCCATATTTTACAACAGTATTTGGCTGCAATAGTACTGCCATCAGCATTGCTGCAATACGATTGCAATAAATGACAATTTTGAGGTATTGCTGTGTAGTATTCCTGAGGGTGCAGGTATTTGCCGACGTATTGCCCAACGGATTACCAGTGTTGTCGACCGGGGAGATTAATATTTCAAATTGCGGGACAGTACGTATCTCTGTCCTCGTCAGTAAATGCTTCTCTCTCGCTCTCGCCCTCATTTCTTACTTCTCTCACCAAAAGTGTTACAGTTGTGTTTGAGTGCATATGTATAGCCACCTGTTTTGTTAGTTGCTAGTTTGTTGCACACAGCAGTAGGGAAGTGAGCAAACAAGAGGACAATGAATTTCATTAATACAGTTCGGAAGCTGTAGGTCGGTATGGTACTAGACTTTGTTGCCAGCTTCATTGTGTTATTTCCATGTGCTGGTGAACAAAAATAAAATACAAATAAATATTTTGTTCTTATTTCAGACTTACGTTAATGAAATCCTTCCGTTCTTCACCCAAAGCACTGCATACTTAGGATTGCAAGTGTTATTGATTAGTAGTGCACTTTAAAGATGTACAGCAAACTACTGAAGGAATCATCTAATCATCTACAGCTGCAAACTGAAAGATGACCACCAGTATGATTGTAACTGATCCAATATATATATATATCTCTCTCTCTCTCTCTCTCTCTCTCTCTCTCTCTCTCTCTCTCTCTCTCTCTCTCTCTCTCTCTCTCACACACACACACACACACACACACACACACACACACACAGTTCTATTGATTTTAGTAATTCTTGGACCATTGACTCGTATGACATATTCGAAATTGTGTAAAATTCTGGAAAAGTTATCTGTTCAGCATCAGTTCATACGATAAATTTTATGAAGCTTTCTACTTGCTTAAAAAAGAATGCCCCACAAAACCCAATTTCTCTTGTTCGTTCCTTGTGTGATGAAAAAGCAGTATGGGTGTGCTCACCTCTACCAGACCATTCTGTGGCACTGTTGTGGTCCCTGGTAAACACCTCTGGCCCGGAAATGTATGGCCGCAAACATTGCTGGGGAATAGTTGGCAGTACAGTTGCATTCAGTTTAAGTGGCCGCAATGTATCCCGATGACATTGTCAGGATCTGTTGATGAGAATATGCAGTTTTTATGGCCTTTGTAAATGTACATTTCTACTGGCACTTCACTGAGGTATCCTCCCTTCTCTCATTTTGTTTCTAGTTGTTCTCCTCCAGTTTTATGTATTCACTATACTTAGTTTTCTTTCTTACAACAGGAGCTCCCCAGCGGTGGGATCGACTTCTTCAGAACCGCCAGTATGACGCTGTAGGTTAGGGTCCCAGGTATTGAACCCTGTAGCCATTCACTCCAGTGGACCACTGTATGCCAGTAATTCACAAAAAAGAATTTCGTGTGACTATCTAGAGTGTTAAAAGTAACGGCGTGATCCATAGTGATTAGGAGCTGGAAGTTGTAAATTTGAATTCTGTCACACGCTTTTAAATTATTTTTAAATCTCTGTCAAAAAGACTTTCGTCATAATTTATAATCAGTTAATTGGTGTAAATGTATGTTTTAAATTTATAAATCCTTTGGTGTGTCGTTTTGATAAGACATACTTCTTTTTAAATTAAAATCTTCTAAATGACACGTATCTCTCTTTAGGGTAGTGTACCTCAGTAACCAAATACAGAACCCTTATTGGATTGCTTTGTTGTGTGTGTGACTGTCGGAAACCCTTTTTCTCAGGGTCAGGTGGATGTATCGAGTTCAAATTTATCACCTACTGACGTCTGTCCCTTGGCGGTGTAAAAAATTTCAGTCAATGCAGTCAATTCAGCCATTTGTGTCACATATTTTGATACTCGCAGGCTGACTACCTATAGGGTACTTCCCATGTAGAATCATGAAATTTGCCAACAAGCAAGATTTCTCATTACAAGTAAAGGCGAGAAAATTGTTAATTTGTAATTATGTTACACAGAAAAAAATACTTCTCTTGCATTTGTTGTACAACTTCGTAATTAAAATTACAACATTCTCTACAGCCTCGGAAATTGTAGGACTGATATCTTGCCAGTGTTGATGTTCCTAATGGGCAAAAATAATTAAGTTTCCTCAATTCCCAGCACGGATAAACTGTCTGTGTACATCGTTAAGTTTTGCACGGAACGCAAAGTGTGTGTGTCCGCTCACAACTAGCCAATTTTTTTTGCTTAACCAAAACGTGGAACAATGCCTACGTGCCTGTGTTCCAGTTTATTCCTATAAACATATTACACACAGTTCACGTTTGTTTTTCCTATTTTTGGCCTGAACATTAAGAGGGGGGACCCAAAAGAAACCAGACGTGGAGGGCGCTGCCACTCGTAGACATAGTGCAGGGTTCTCACGCTAGATGGTGTTAGTAGAGATCTTCACGAAACAGCTGTGCAGACGGTGTCAGTGTATAGCTGAACGTGCAAGTGTGGTATTCTGTTTCTCTGACTGTTGGGGGGTTACATCTGCGAAGTCATTATGGCAACTTTAAAAGAACAAAGAGTGTGTGTGAAATTTTGTTTCCTGCTTAAAAAAACTGCAACAGAGACACACCAAATGCTTCAGGAAGCTTCCCAGGAGGACACTATGAGCCGCACACAGGTTTTCGAGTTGTTTGTTTGCTTTAAACGTGGTGAGATGTGTGATAAAGACCGAGCTCGTTCTGGACGCTCTTCAGTATCGCGAAATGAGGAGAACATTGAAAAGGTCCACCAAAAGATCGACGAGGATCGTTGCCAAACGATCGACCAAATTTCAGCAGAGACAGGAATCAGTTGGAACTCGTGCCAGTGGATTTTGAGTGAGTATTTGCACATGAGACGTGTTGCTGCTAAATTTGTTCTGTGCCTTCTCACACAGGAGCAAAAAACCATCCACACGAATATGTGTCAGGACTTGAAAACAGAGATTGGATGTGATTACATACAGAATAATACTGCAGCAACAAAATATTAATAAGAGAGAAAAAAAAAAACGAAAATAAAACTTAAGTTGCCAAGGAAATGCGCCATATACAACAACAAAGCAGTGCTCATACAAGCGTCTGCCAACAGCAAACTGTGTCAAAGGCTTTAGGAAGACTATGTAATGCTTCACATCAGCAAATTGCCTCCGATGATTCGTGACGTGACAACTGTTTAAATTAGATTCGTTTGAGCAGTTGCGGGCGGGCTCTTGCGCATGCGCAGTTGTGTCGCGTACGAGTAGTATCTTCTCACGCTTCTGGTTACAGAAATGTGGCTGGGCGGCACTACTTAATATTGCCCCGGTTCGGAAATATCGTAGATCCGGGGCTGATGCACAGAGCAGTCTGAGTTGTGGTGGAGAGGTGGGTCGTCTCCACGTGACGTGTTTATGTTCAGTGATTTGGTTGTTTCCTCTTTGTTTGTTGCTCTCATGTTAAATGAGAACAAACCGGATTTTTGTGTATTTTGTTAAAATACGTTGGCATAGTTATGGATGGCCAAAATATGTTATTAGCTTCAGATATTATTTCGAGCTTTCTGACAGTCGAGCACTAATCGCCTTGTGGAACATTGAAGTTATTTTTGCTGGTTTGCTAAAGACATTAGGCTTTCATTAATTATTTCTGCTGAGGCAATCAATTTATTTGAAACGAAGTATTTAATTTCACACTATTGGCTAGTTTCAACTGTTCACTGCATTTCAAGTGCACGTATGGCATTATGCCTAGACTGCACATATAAAATTCTATCCAAGCTCCTATATGAAAGAATCAAGGAGCAATTAGGAGTTAGGGGAATATCAGGGAGGTTTCAGACCATGGAGAAGCTGTGCAGAGCAGATAATTAGTTTAAAATTGATTATGGCATACTACAAGAAACGGAACAAACCTCTGGCAATAACATTTATAGATTTTAAGAAGGCATATGACTGTCTCCACAGACCTTCAGTATTAAAAATTTTAAGAAATCTAGGACTCCATCCAAAACTAATTAAAATAATACAACTCACTCTAACCAACACCAAATCAAAAGTGAAGTTTAGAGGAGAAATTTCGGAACCATTCCTCATAAAAACAGGCTTAAGACAAGGTGACTGCCCATCACCATTACTTTTCAACTGTGCACTGGAATACATAATGAGAGAATGGTACAAGGACAATCCAAAGAGGATAAGAATTGGAAGTGCAAAAGATGATATTAGCTTAAACTGCTTCGGATTCGCTGATGATCTTGCTCTCCTAGCCAACACCGTTCAAGAAGCCAGGCAACAAGTGAAATCACTACAAGAAATAGCAGAGAAAGTAGGCCTTAGAATATCATTTGAAAAAACGGAGATTATGCTAACTGATCCACCACTTGCAAACAAAATTACAATAGGAGAACAGGAAATCAAAATTGTTGATAAATTTAAATATTTAGGTGAAATAATAACATACAACCTAAATGAGAAGCCATCATGGCAAAATAGAATTAAAAAACTGAACTATGCAAATTACATTACCGAAACTACATACAACAAAAAAGCCTATCTATAGATGCAAATTTAAAACACTATAAAACAGTTACACAACCAGAAATAACGTATGCAGCTGAAACTATCTTCAAAACAACTAATACAGCAGAAATAATCGAGCAAAAGAAGACTGCCAAAAGAATATTGCTACAAACTCCGAAAGGTCTTTCGACATGTCAGAAATATGTTCTTCCGTATAAAGTTTCACACATGAACAGCTAAAAAAAAATTGCAGGAGGGCGGTTTGAAAAGTTTTCAGAATCACCACGAGAGGTCAGCGCTAGCGCAATGAGTTGTTAACTCTATATTCGTTGGACTGTTGCCTGTAAACACGTGACACGTCAGTGCTCTTGGAAGAGAGCTGTGGCAGTTTCGTGGCTCTGTTGTTGTTCCCATTTACTGATTTGCGAAGGTAGAAAAAATTGAGATTTGAGCAGTGATTAAGTAGTTCGTAAAGAAAGGTATGAAAGCAACGGACATTCGTGCTGATTTTCAGAGTACACTGGGGGACTCTGCTCCTTCGTATTCAACTGTTGCCAAGTGGACAAATGAATTTAAATTAGGTCAGGAGAGCTTACATGCCAATCCACGCAGTGGTTGGCCGAGATGTGTCACTACTCTAGAAATCGTTGCAAAAGTGCACAAAACGGTCAGGGAGGATCGCCGATTGAAAGTGCGTGAAATTACTCCCGCTTGCCGTATGTCATCTGAAAGGGTAAATCATATTTTAACTGAAAAATTAGAAATGGAAAAATTATCTGCGAAGTGGGTGCCGCGACTCCTGATGCCAGATCGAAAATGCGTGAGAATGGACATACGGAACAATGTTTGGCCCATTTTAGGAGAAATGAACTATATTTTTGTGCCGGTTTTTGACTACAGATGAAACTTGGCTGCACTACTGTACCCCAGAGACAAAACAACAGTCAAAGCAGTGGAAACATGCCGATTCTCCACCACCAAAGAAAGCAAAGACAATTCATTTGGCGGGAAAAGTCCTGGCATCAGTGTTCTGAGATGAAAAGGCGATTCTGATCGTAGATTCTCCCCACTGGGCAAACAATTACTGGAGAATGCTATGCTAATGTGCTGGACGAATCGCAACAAAAGATATGGCAAAAAAGGCCAAGTTTACCAAGGAAGAAAGCCATCTTCCACCAAGACAATGTGTGCCTGCACATGTGCCGTTGCCACGACCAAATTACATGAACTAAGGTATAAATTGTTACCACACCCATCTTATTCATCTGATATGACTCCGTCAGACTTCCATCTCTTCCAAAAATTGAAAATTTTTCTTTGTGGACTAAGGTTCACTTCAAACGGAAAATTGATGCCCGGAGTTGACAACTATTTTGCAGGCCAGGATGAAACATTGTGGGACCAAGTGCATTAATCTACAAGGAGACTACATTGAAAAACAAGAAAAGTTTCAGTGATGTAAGTACTTTTTTTCTATTTCATTCTGAGAACTTTTCAAACCACCCTCATAGTCACTGAGGTTAGAGTGTGGGACCTTCAGTGTGGTTAGCCGACGCCTTACTTACTCATCTATGCGAGACCTTCCTATCTGTTGCTCACAGAAGGGGTTTTCCTGTGCTCGGTAGTTCTGGTGTTACTTTCAATTACTGTTCGTGCATGTTCTCCTGGACGACAGCACACAGCACGAAGTAAATCAGTGTTTTAGTGGGTACTCTTATGGACATACAATATTTGTACCATTCTGAGTCTGTCATCGGGAGTTGTGGGTGTGAGCTCTCTCAACTAACCCACCTCAGACAACCTCTCAGACAAACAGAAGCTAAACAATGTCAAAGTTAGCGAGAGGAGGGCTATGCGTGAAGCGTTCGGTGAATTCGAAAGTAAAATTCTATGTACCGACTTGACAGAAAATCCTAGGAAGTTCTGGTCTTACGTTAAATCAGTAAGTGGCTCGAAACAGCATATCCAGACACACCGGGATGATGAAGGCATTGAAACAGAGGATGACACGCGTAAAGCTGAAATACTAAACACTTTTTTCCAAAGCTGTTTAACAGAGGAAGACCGCACTGCAGTTCCGTCTCTAAATCCTCGCACAAACGAAAAAATGGCTGACGCCGAAATAAATGTCCAAGGAATAGAAAAGCAACTGGAATCACTCGACAGAGGAAAGTCCACTGGACCTGATGGGATACCAATTCGATTCTACACAGAGTACGCGAAAGAACTTGCCCCCCTTCTAACAGCCGTGTACCGCAAGTCTCTAGAGGAACGGAAGGTTCCAAATGATTGGAAAAGAGCATAGGTAGTCCCAGTCTTCAAGAAGGGCCGTCGAGCAGATGCGCAAAACTATAGACCTATATCTCTGACGTCGATCTGTTGTAGAATTTTAGAACATTTTTTTTACTCGAGTATCATGTCGTTTTTGGAAACCCAGAATCTACTCCGTAGGAATCAACATGGATTCCGGAAACAGCGATCGTGTGAGACCCAACTCGCTTTATTTGTTCATGAGACCCAGAAAATACTAGATACAGGCTGCCAGGTAGATGCTATTTTCCTTGACTTCTGGAAGGCGTTCGATACAGTTCCGCACTTTCGCCTGATAAACAAAGTAAGAGCCTACGGAATATCAGACCAGCTGTGTGGCTGGATTGAAGAGTTTTTAGCAAACAGAACACAGCATGTTGTTATCAATGGAGAGACGTCTACAGACGTTAAAGTAACCTCTGGCGTGCCACAGGGGAGTGTTACGGAATCATTGCTTTTCAGAATATATATAAATGACCTAGTAGATAGTGTCGGAAGTTCCATGTGGCTTTTCGCGGATGATGCTGTAGTGTACAGAGAAGTTGCAGCATTAGAAAATTGTAGCAAAATGCAGGAAGATCTGCAGCGGATAGGCACTTGGTGCAGGGAGTGGCAACTGACCCTTAACATAGACAAATGTAATGTATTGCAAATACATAGAAAGAAGGATCCTTTATTGTATGATTATATGATAGCGGAACAAACACTGGTAGCAGTTACTTCTGTAAAATATCTGGGAGTATGCGTGCGGAACGATTTGAAGTGGAATGATCATATAAAATTAATTGTTGGTAAGGCGGGTACCAGGTTGAGATTCATTGGGAGAGTGCTTAGAAAATGTAGTCCATCAACAAAGGAGGTGGCTTACAAAACACTCGTTCGACCTATACTTGAGTATTGCTCATCAGTGTGGGATCCGTACCAGATCGGGTTGACGGAGGAGATAGAGAAGATCCAAAGAAGAGCGGCGCGTTTCGTCACAGGGTTATTTGGTAAGCGTGATAGCGTTACGGAGATGTTTAACAAACTCGAGTGGCAGACTCTGCAAGAGAGGCGCTCTGCATCGCGGTGTAGCTTGCTCGCTAGGTTTCGAGAGGGTGCGTTTCTGGATGAGGTATCGAATCTATTGCTTCCCCCTACTTATACCTCTCGAGGAAATCACGAATGTAAAATTAGAGAGATTAGAGCACGCACAGAGGCTTTCAGACTGTCGTTCTTCCCGCGAACCATACGCGACTGGAACAGGAAAGGGAGGTAATGACAGTGGCACGTAAAGTGTCCTCCGCCACACACCTTTGGGTGGCTTGCGGAGTATAAATGTAGATGTAGATTCTGCTATTACAATACTTCCCGCTTCCTTTCATAATGGCAGGTCCGACTCTCGTGAGGTCTCGTACTCATTTCCGCATACTAAAGGGTGGTCTGTATACTTTTCATGAGGTAGTGTATATTTATCACTACCACTAACATGAGTGGGTTCTGCAGACTTTGCAGGTTCTACTGTGACCGCTTGATGGCAGTAGTTGCATCAGTGGAAAAATTCATAATTCTTGAAACCTTTCTTATTGTCGGTTGCTTTGTAGGTGTTAGCTTGTAACATTACATGAGTATGTCCCATACAGTTGGATCTACTTTGTGTCATGTGAGTGTAGGGGAGTTGAAACCAGTAGTGACGCATGATGTCATATCAACTTGAGGATTTTTTTGTAATATGCATTTGATTCATTTCTAAATTTTATTGATTATTTACAGAGTAAAGAATTTAATTATGTACAACATTTAATAGGTAATGAGTTTTAATGAGATAGATATAAATATGTTTTGGCATAGCATATAACCTTGTCGCATTATGCACGATATGTTTTCTCTTTGTAAGAACAAAAACTTCCGTGTTGCTCAAGTAGTCGTCGAGTGCAGATCTGCTTTAACTTTCACGAATGGGCATAGAATTGTTAATTTACAGCCCGCAGTTGATATAAAAATTATTCTAGGAACCACGGCCCGACGTTGGTGCAAACGAATGGTGCGCGAATTCTCAAATATCGGCATGGAGTGTAAGATACGCTGCTGGATATCGGACGTTATTGTCGCGTGTGTGATTCGGCAACATTAACCACAATTTATGGGCATTAGCTTGATACTAACTATCAAAGACTTGTGTGAGCGGCATAGTATTTATCTAGATGGTTAAAGCGAGCGAGAAGCGATTTACTGTCGGGATACGACAAATATTAATCATTGCATAGTCAGCTTGTTGATATGTTGTTTAGCAACTGATAAGCGGACAGTGATAGAATTATTGAAATGATCTTTTAAGTATTAATGACCACTACACACACATCAGAAACTGATTACTCTAACTCTGAGTGACTTCTAGATTGGATGAGTTGTGTTTTCCCCCCCTGTAGTGTGTACTACTGCATTGAAGTTTTATCTTTATATTCATTTTCAACACTAGCAATACCAAAATACATTTCTACATACAAGTTATACCATAATACATTTAACTTGTAACTTCCGAAAGAGCATATGTTTTAGCCAGTCCGCAGGTAATGACAGCTACCAGTGAGACCAGACCAGCATCATAAGTATTAAACAAAACGGAAGGGCCAGTGGACAACCTGTCGAGCCAGTTTGTTAATATCTTTCTCGTTTCACTTCACAGATTTTGTTTATTTGTAATAATATGTTAACAAGTTGCGCTGTAAGAGTGCAAATGTTCTCGGCTCCCATTTGTTATGTCAATGTGGACTTCTAGCAGCAGTCGAATGCCGTCCACGACACTGTATTTCCCAAACGTTGCTCCCGACAGCTTTATCCGACATTTCCTCAGGTGCGCGAGGAGGAGGAGATGGTGTCCTCGTCGTGCCAGGAGCCGCTGAGCACCGAGACGGTGGGCGTGCAGACGCCGCCGCGGCTGGTGCGTGACATGCAGCAGCGCGTGCTCAAGGAGCTGGAGAAGACGCACGCAGACGCCCTCGCCAAGGTATGCTGTACTGGTTGTTATCTATCTTGTTTCTTGGATAACTGAAAAATTGTGGAATCTTACGCGGTATATTGTGGTAGGACCACTCTCACCACGTGTTTTTGAATGAGAATAATACGACTGGTTCCAGCACAATTTCAGCAAGCCTTTGTCTGGGGGTTCTCGAAGTTTTGTCTGCAAAATAATCATTCCAACAAGCATGGCCTGGGTTTTCTTCTTGTTTGAAATAAACACTAGCGGAGCTGAAATACTTTCAGCTAAAAATTATATTTATTCCTACTTTTTGTTAGTAACTACACCATTTTCACTATGAACATTGATACTCTAAATCCATTATACTGCACTTGTCACATAAACACGTCCATCTCCCTCCAATACAGACAAAGAAGTGGCTGTCAACCCAACATGTGCCCGGAAGTTGCAGACATTCCTGCATTCTAGATTCTTTGATCTACTGACCTTAATAAACTCTAAAGACACATATAAATAAATACATATAAATATACAGCATTTAACATCTTAAACAAATCCACATCATACTTTTCGCACGAGATAAAACTTATCTCCAACAGTTAATTACATTACAACGCGCACCGGTTTCTGGCCACTCCGCTTTAGAATATCTCCCCCGCAGCCAACCCCCCCCCCCCCCCCCCTCCTCTCTCTCTCTCTCTCTCTCTCTCTCTCTCTCTCTCTCTCTCTCTCTCTCCTCCCCCCCCCCCCCTCTCCCCTCTCTATACTCCACTACCCACACAATAGCACATGGCAGAGGGTACTTTTAGTACTACTCATTTCCCTATTTTTCTGTTCCAGTCATGTATGGTGCGCAGGAAAAATGACTGTAAGTTAATCTCCATATGAGCTCAATTTCCCCAGTTTTCTATTTATGGTGATTCCGTGAGATGTATGTAGTGAGAAGCCATACGTTGCACAACACTCATCCCTCTCGAGTTTCGACAGTAAACCTCAACCTCTCCACTATGCACAACTCCTCTCTTACAGTCACTTTACTGGGGTTTATTGAGCATCTCTGTAACCCTCGCACACTGCCTAAATGACCCTGTGATGAAATATGCCACTCTTGCTCTCGATCTTGTCTGTTCCCCCCTAATAATCCTGCTTGCCAAGGACCCCAGACAAAGTAAAATGCTCAGAAATCAATCGAAAGTATGTTGTAACTGATTGAGAAAAGCAGTTAACATTTCCTCAGGATTCTCCTACGACTCTCTCTGACATGTGCTTTTCCTACTAGCGTCGGTATCATTTACAGTGATGTCCCCTTTAACGACGTATTGACTACAACAGCAGAATCCAGCGGTCCTGTCTAAACCCTATGTGAACGCTAGATTTAAAAAATCGCTTACTGCGACATCGCTTATTGCGACTTATCGTATAAAACCACATATTTTTATTACATTTTTGGATAAATAGATCAGCTATAACGTAGAATGTTCATTTTTGTTTATTATGTATTTGGGGGATATTAACAGCATTGTAACAGTTATTTTCGAATTTGTTTTCTGCAGATTGTTGGTTTCAAATCAGGGTTAAAACAAATGCAGAATGTGAACGCTCTTCTTAAATGAAAAAAGAAAACAAAGATAACTGACAACCTTAATTACATTGCATTACATGTTGCAGTTTAAAGTTGTATCAACCAGTTAAAAAAGTAAATAAGACTGCATTTGCTACGATTGCAGAAAACTAAAAAATTGAATTCCTTCGAAACACTGAATTGGAATAATAGTATATTCATTATTGTTGTTTTGTGGTTATTTGTGTTAGATATTTTCAGCTTGTTAAGGTACAGTACAACACATTTGTACAACATTTTAAAGGAACATAGGAAAGGCGTAGGCATTTGTCTAATTTATCGATAGACTGCAGTCTCTTCATTTTGCTACTGTTGGGTAATTATTGTAATACAGTAACTGCAGCAAAGTTGTGTCGTTTGTGACTATTATGCTATCCAGCACTTACAGTAAATTTTAAACATTGCTCAACATTTTATTCCATTCATTATCAAAGACTGCATCTTAAAGGTTTTTACATTTGGTTAACATTTTATTGCTGTACGTACTGCATAACTATCAGAAAAATTCTCTTCAGTTCCTCTCCAAAAATGCTCTACCGTAAATACCGTAGGTTTATTGTGTTTGTTACTTTTTGAAGTGTTAACTCTGTGGGAGCCTAAAATTTAAAAATGCAAAATTTCTATCAAGGAAAAAAAGAGCGAAAACCCAATTTGTGTGACTATTGACTAAAACATCAGTAAACAGTTGGCTTATGCCCTGTCATTATTATCGGTTTCAGCTGTATTTGCTTTATGCGGTTGTTCCGTGCAGTGTTGTTCGGGATGGTGCGAGCTAACATCCCGAGGATGTTTGGGCTCGCGTGCGGTTCCCCTTCATTGAAATGTCTTGACTCAAACTCGTCCAGGGGTTGAACCGCGTGTGTTGCATAATACACCCTAAATTAGACACTTGTGACCCTTAGGTTAACTTGTCTGGCTGATGGCAAGTTTGCTAAATGCAGAGTTAATATAACATACAATAACCGTAATGATAATTTTGGGAACCAAATCGACGACCCGTAAATGACGTAGGCCACTCAGTTGCAATTGGGTTAGAATAATGTGTACTCAGAAAGCAAACTGTGAAAGTGGTCGTATTTAGAGTTACTGTTACACTCGAGCGCATATCCGTTTGACACAGTTCGATCATTCAAAATCTCATCGCGAAATAAAAGTTATCTACGCCAAAAGTTAGTTCACACCAGGCGCGTGGCTGCTCACTGCTCAGAGACTAAGTCCTGCGATGCCACACAACGCAAAATTTTCTAAGTTATTTCATTTCCTAGATACCTAAAGACTGACAGGCCGCTTTTGCATCTCGATCCGAAATGTACCCTTTGGTGTCTTCAGCCAAAGTGTCCACTTTCGCCTCTGCACCAGCACTGTCCTCTGTCCGTCCCCGGCCGCATTTCCCGCACGCTGAATATCCTTGCTCAGCTGACTAGGGCAGTTCCCTTTCCTGACGCCGTCCATCTCATTGGCTACAGCGTATTCTACATTATTTTACATTTCCTACAGCCTAGGTATTCGTGGCAAACGTATCTGCTCCAGTGACGAATCCCTCAACAATTACACCAATAACCTGACCAGTGCTTTCCTCTCCCGCAACTATCCTGCAGACCTTGTCCACAAACAGATCTCCCGAGCAATACATTCCTCCCCGTCCAACAGCAATGTTCCTACCCCCAGACCACACAGAAGCATCCGCCTTGTCACCCAAAATTATCCTGGCCTCGAAAACATCAACAAATTACTCCACCAGGGATATGACTTTCTCAAGTCAACCCCTGAAATGAGATCATCCCTTGACAAAATTCTCCCCACACCACCCAGAGTTGCCTTTCGTCGCCCCCCTAACCTCCGTAACATCCTTGTTAAACCCTACAATATTCCCAGACTACCTTCTCTACCCAGCGGTTCCTACCCCTGCAACCGACCTCGCTGCAAAACCTGCCCCATACATCCCCCCACAACCACCTACTCCAGCCCCACTACTGATAAAACATACACAATTCAAGGCTGCGCCACGTGTGAAACCACACATGTCATTTATCAACTGACATGCCTGCACTGTACAGCCTTTTACATCGGCATGACAACAACTAAACTGGCTGAGCGCATGAACGGACACAGACGAACTGTCTGCCTAGAAGACGCCCAATACCCAGTAGCGGAGCATGCCCTCCAGCATAATTCTAGGGACCTAGGAACCTGCTACACCATATGTGCCATTTGGCTTCTCCCACCCAACACCAGTCCCTCTGAACTGCAGAGATGGGAACTTGCACTCCAACCATCCTTTCATCCCGCCATCCCCCTGGACTGAACCTACGTTAAACAACCTCACTCCCATTTAATCTTCAGTCTTCTCCTCTTTCCTTTTCCTCACATCTTTCCTCGCATCTTTTCATCCTACACAGTTGTGTGTATCTTTATACTATATACCTCTTTACTTCTGTATGCATCCTCTTTGGTTTGAAGCTGGCACAGTACTTACAGTAGAATATCTTTGGCTTCCCTCTGACAACCATGCTTCCATCCTTGCTACCCTCTGTATTTTCCTTTCCCTGTTGCTTCATAACCTGGGTTGTGAGTAACTGAATCTCCTTTCCCTTCTTCCCTTTCTTTCCCCTCTCTCCTCCCCGATGAAGGAACATTTGGTCCGAAAGCTAGGAACGTAAATTTTCGGTTCTGTTTTTTGTGTATCTATCGGCTGTACTGAGCTGAGGTAAGTACTGGCCAGCCCCTCTATCTCTTTGTTAGTATTTGTTTCACATCTTTATATGAGATTTTCCATTAATCATTTATTTTACATTTTAGCATATTTAAATAATCAAATCTTGACCACTTCATGTTCTAACTAAAGTAACAATAATAACCATTACATAATAACCGTAAAATTCTTTTACATAAAATCAGTACAATTTCCTGCTTAACTTCGAATGTCACAGCCAGTAGCCTTGCACCAATGTGTTTCCTGATAAATAAATAAAGAACAAATGTAACCATTATGCACTAAACTTTACAACAAATATTCTGTTACCTAATGATTCGACAAGGTGTCATGCTGTCATCGTTCAATGTGTTCTGTGTGGAGAAAATGATGATTAGATGCTTAACTGAAATTACTGATAATTTAAATTTACTATATCCTTTAAACAAATAAAGTTACAGAGTTGATATATACAATGTTTGCCATTTTAATGATGCGTTTTTATATGAAATGTCAATCGTTAAGATCAACCAAAGTGTACAGATTTTAGCATTCGTGTCTTTGCTACAAAACTTGTTAATTTCACTTTAACAATAAATCCTAAACTACTATAGATATAATCAATATTCAAGTTTTATTAGGATCACCAAAAAATTTTTATGAAGGATGGCAGATTAAAATTACTGTGTTTTAATTCCTTGCATTACTACACAATTAAATAGTTTCCATAAATGTTTCCCTTTATAGCCGCGATCGTAGCTCCACTGTATTTAACACTGCTACGTCTCCTCAGCCAGTAACAGTTTCTACTGGGTTTCCCTATGACGTAGCTTCTCGTCTGTCTCACTCGCACATTACAGCGCGTAGGCCTCAATGGACAGTAGACGACTGTGAGTTTCCCCATCTCGTGGTGAATCTGCGCCCATTTTGACACCCAGTCCTGGACGATAGGACTTGTTTCACAATTCTTGTAGGCCGACTCTTTCGGATATATACTTACACGAGAGCACAATGCTCGTTAATTCACAATGGTTACTCATGGGTGTTCTGCAGTAGCTGTTATTTCCAGCAATTTGAGACCAACAGTGTAGTTGTGGAGTAGCATATTTCTTCTCCTCTGTATGTGCAATATGTTAGTTTATTTACAACTGCCAGAGCCTGCACCATTCTTCAATGCCCTGCAGGTCTTTCTGCAATTTTCTGCAGTGTTCTGTCACTGTTACCCTCTTACAGGCAACCACGTCATCTGGACACGGCCTCGTGGATCTTCAGAATGTTGTTCACTGGCTTGTTTATTCTTATTGTAAACAGTAATGGTCCTGTCACACTTCTTTGAGGTACTTCTGAAATTACATTTGCATTTGTCAGTTTTGTTCCATAGAGAGTGACACGTGGAGTTTTATCTGCAAGAAAGTCTCGAATCCCGTTAACAAATTGGGTCCGATACTTGGTAAGGTCGTATTGCTTTTACTAAACGACAGTGCAGAACTCTTATCAGATGCTTGTTACTGTTTCAGGTGGTTGCCCATATTGTAGATTTCTGTGTTTATTTATGCACAGCACATCAAATTTATTTACATTGAGTGCGAACTGTCAGTTCCTGCACGATTCGTCGATCATTTGCAGACCTTCTGGCAGTGCTACCTTCCTCCCGCCAACAGTATCTACTGTGAGCAGCTTTGAGAAACTTCTGGTGTTATGCACAACTAGTAAACAGTGACGGCCTTGTAAGACTCCTTTTGTATACCCTCCAAATTACCGTTACATCTGTCGGCTTTGTTCCATTAGTGAGAATGGAAGCCTGCACCTCTGTGTACGATACAGAATTGCTCGGGTGAACAGAGCGAGCTTAGTTTCGCAAGATCTGTTTTCGTGTTCACATTGATTTTCAAGCTGTTGTGCTCCAGAAAGGTCATAATGTGTGAGCATAAAACATGCTGGCACAATTCTACGACAAATGTAAGTACACCAATACGTATGTCTGTTTTTCTCGACCGTAGTGCGTACTAATTATGGGCAGAATTGAGAACTTTAAGAATTCTAGTCTCGAGAACGAAAAGGAATCGAATACAGGTCAGAGAAATGCAAGTACAATCCAGAAGTTAGGGGCACCGTACGCTATGCCGCACGACTGGATGAACTCACAAAATCGAGTGGTGTGGCACATTTGAAAACAATTGGACCCGCATGTGGGACAACGCTGGTTCAGATCCCCATATGGATTTAGTCTTTCTATTGTTTCCGTAAATTTCTCACAGCCCATGTTAGATGATGCACCCGAGATGTACACTTGTGTAGCAGCATCACAGAATTGCCGACTTCTATTGACGTCTCCCAGTTACACAATACGTGCAGAATATTAATAGCACAAAAACTTGGAATGGAAAATTAAAGTTGCTTTCATTTGTGTGAAACATATCTGCGAGGTCAGTGTTCCTATTTGTTAAGTAATTGTTATTCTATCGTGTACCTATTGCGGAATTGTGTTATTACTGTACTAATCTGTGGGCTCGGCTTTCGTTTTATATCGTGATACTTCTTGGAACAAGTATGTTTTTATCTAAATTTATGTTTATTCAGCATTTTTACAACGAGGGACACAGTTATTTTTGCAGCTGTTGGCCTGACAGTGACCATAACCAACAAGAGAAAGGCAGATTGATGACGATGAAAAGTCACGTGTAGTTGGGTTTGACCCTGGTTCGGAAGAAGGGATTAAGGCAGGAACATACAATTCCTATTAATGAAGAGCCAGAGGCCTATCACCAGCTAAGAACTCTGTTATAATGGAGATTACTTGTTTTGACATCAACACTGTTTCAAGTTCTCTCCACGGTTCTCGGACACTGAA
This sequence comes from Schistocerca serialis cubense, assembly GCF_023864345.2. Lineage (NCBI taxonomy): Eukaryota > Metazoa > Arthropoda > Insecta > Orthoptera > Acrididae > Schistocerca > Schistocerca serialis. Next base: position 5,178 of record NW_026047646.1, on the reverse strand, counting down.
AATTGAGGCTGCTGTGTAGGTAGTTCGGTAAGCCGGGTTTTGGTAGTCCTGTTGTTGTCGTCTTCAGTCAGAAGACTCGTGTGGTGCAGCTTGTTTGTCCCGTGCAAGCCTCTTCATCAGCAAAAATGCCGTACCATCCGGATATGCCTTCCAGTGTGTTGCCATTGTCACTGTTCCTGTACTGAATGGAAGGTCACCCCTGACGTACGTAAACACACGTGTGGGGGTAGAATGTCTCGTTCGAGTGGTTTGCAGTATTTCGTTTGAAAGTAAGGCACCAGAAGGTGTCCATTAAAGACATCTGTGGAAATATAGAGTGAACATCAGTCTGGCCACGAAGTACAGTCGTAACCAGTGTCACATTATGCACAGAAGGCTTGTGAACCAGGGAAGTTGCTCAACATGCACACCAGATTAAAAGTGACACGGTGCAGACACAAAATTATATCAGGTCGAAAGGTAGTGTCGAGGACTTCGACGCAGGCCGTCCACATTCGACAGGCGCACGGACGACCGATATCTACAATTTTGAATCGAAGGAACTGTGGGCCGAATCCTCCAGAACTGTACTTGTAGTCGGAAGAGACTACAGGACGCCACGTGTCACCTGATCTGTTAGGAGACAATTGCACATTGTGAATCTCCGTTCTTCGTGACTGTGGCAAGAACCGTGTAGTACACCTCAACATTGTGGACTCCAATATGGTGACAGTATCATCTAGATTTGTGGTAACTCGAGTGCCCATCGTGCTGTTCTCGTGAACACATCCCTTCGGCACGTTAGGATCACCGGAATGGAATGACGTGCTCGTTCCTCAGACACGAACGCGACAGAGCTCGTGTAGGGTCAGCTGTTTTTAGGCACCGACAACTACCGTGCAGTCTGCACGACTTGACGTGGAATTGTCATTGGAGAGTGAATATGTGTGGACTGGAGTGGACTCTATGATCTCGTCGGTGGTATCTCATGACAGATTAGAGTCTACAGTGGAGCACCTTGTACTGACATTACTCGGGAGTGCTGTGAAAAACTCCGCTGTCGGAAATGGATAACTTCCTCTCTCTCTCTTGACACATCACAAATGAGTACACACACATGCCTCAAAGCAAATTTTTGTTTTCCATGCCATGGATTTTGAAATAAAAGGGCGACTCAAAACTTTTGTTGATGTGTAACTGCTGGGACCTACATTCATTTGAACCTGCTTGCTATAGTCAAGCCTTTATCTTCCTTTACTATTTTTTACCCCCCTCACCCCCCCACCCCCCTTCTCCCCCCCCTCCCCCAATCACCCCTCTCCCGTACGAAACTGATTGTTCTTTGATGTCTCAATATGTGTTGCATCAACTGATCCCTTCTTTTAGTGTAGTTATACCAGAAATTACGTTTAATAATTAATTTAGTACCTTAGCAGCTATACGATCTGGATATATACTGTATTTACTCGAATCTAAGCCGCACTTTTTTCCGGTTTTTGTAACCCAAAAAACCATCTGTGGCTTAGAATCAAGTGCAAAGTAAACGGAAGTTCTGAAAAATGTTAGTAGGTGCCGCCACAACTAACATCTGCCGTCGAATATATGTAGGGCTACAGAGGCATGCTTTACAGGCACAAAAATAAATACTGGCGTCAAAACCTCTGCGTCAATAAATAATTTTTTTTTTAAAAAAGATGGAAAACGAGCTTTTTTTCTCCGTCCAGAGTTTAGACCACTGCATTTTCATACATTATCCAACGAAGTAAATACAAATTCCGTATTGTTCATCTTCGAATGTAGCAGCATTTCAATGTACTACGAAAATCCGACTGGCAAGACTGTTCGGGATGTTTGTCAGTATGGCGAACTCGACGTTCTGAATTTTTTCCTACCTGTGAGAAGAGATGGTTGCTAATAGGAACTTTTATGAATTGTGAATCGCATGCAGTAGGCATATTCTCTTCACCATAAGAATAGTACGAATATAAACATTTTTCCATGTATTCTTTCGTGTTTGCTGCTATCTCATTTAAATCCTGTCCGCGTAATAAAGTACGAAACTAGAGTGAGACAACAGCAAACGCGGAAGAATATACATATTGTCATGTTTATATTCATATTATTTTCATGCCTAATAGTGAGCAGTCAGAAATGAAGCATGGCAATTGACTAGATTTTTAAATCTAAGATGACTCTAATTTCTGTGCAGAATGTGTAATGTACTAAAGAGGCATCTGCAAAGATTTTCAAATGGAGAAAAATTTTCGTTAAAATCTAATTCAGAACATGTTCTATCATACGCAGTCTATTATTTGGTTCTTGTTGATCATTATCAAAGAAAGCAGCAGTGTAAGTAACAACAAATAGCAGTTTCTTGCCATTGTTTTGCTAATGAGACGGTTTCTCTCTCTCTCTCATTTTTTTTTAAGCACACAAAAGCAAGCCATGCCGCGAGCAGCGACAGGCCGTAAACACGCACTATCAGAATGCGACAAACAACGCATGACACAGAACAGTAATGCATTTTCAGCTTAGTGACGTAAACACCTATAACAAAGAGAACGGCACTTATCAGATCAAAGCAAAATAAGCAATCGATTCAAATCAGACGAAGCACTTGAAAGTGGAAGGGTACCCGTATAAATACGGACGGAGCGTCTGAGGCATAGCAGTGGCTACCTGGTAAAGCTTAACTGCTAAGCTTAAGACTCGAACCAATCTACTGTAGCTGTATCGTCATTCATTCGACCTAATTTGTGTCTCATATTACAATGGACCAACTTTGTTTCGATTTGGAAGTGCGGCCTAAAACTTTTCTCTCCCCTTGAATTTCGAGTCTCAGATTTCAGGTGGGGGCTTAGATTCGGGAAATTTTTTTTCCTTGATTTCGAGTCTCATTTCTCAGGTGCAGCTTAGATTCGAGTAAATATGGTAATCTTCAGTATTCTTATGTAGCATTGCATTTCAAAAACTTCTGTGCTCTTCTTGTCTGAACCGCTTATTTTTCACATTTTACTTATTCTTAAGGGACAATCCTAGACACTTCCAGAAAAGATCTCCTAACACTTAATTTTATATGTTAAAAATACCTCTTTCTTTTCATATGCACCCATCCTATATCCTCTTTACTTCAACCATCATCAGTTACTTTGTTGTCCTAATCTCTGGATCTCCTGACTTATTTCTGCAGCACACAGTTACCCTTAAAAAAACCTACTTTTATTGATATCCAACTTATAACATCTTTCAAGGCATTATCCATTCCAGTCAACTACTGTTCTAAGTCTTTCATCATCTCTGACGGAGTTACAGTGTCATTTTCAACTCTCAAAGTTTTTATTTCTCCTTCGTTTCCTTCACAGCTTCCCCAGTGTACAGAGTGTACAACATTGAGGATAACTACAACACTTTCTCGGTGCAGTCCAGTTGTAATGATTGCATCACTCTTGTGTCATTCGGCTCTTACAACCGCAGCAGATCCTGCACAAGTCGTAGATAAGCTTTTGCTCTCTGTATTTCGTCCCTGCTACTTTAGAATGTGTAAAAGTGTATTCCCATGCACATAAAATGAGCAGACTTCTCTCCAGCTTGTCTGTTTAGCTGACTGAATGCTCTCTTTTGTGTTTTCAGTGATGAGTGTTCCCTTTCTAACCTCCCACTTACTTTACGTAATGTAAAATTACAATTTACAGACATTGTGATTGGCCATCAAACCTCACAAGTATCTTCTGTTATTTTGTTTGCATCATATTTTCTCAGTACCTGAAGGAAGAAAGTAAGAGAAAAACATTAAATTTGACATTTTTGAAAAATGATCTTATGCCTATATGGTTGTTAATTAGCACCTGTTGTTGTTTGCACAGTTTCCCTAGTGCTTTAATCCAACTTGCAAAAACTATTTCAGGGTTTGGTGTACATCTGTGCACACAAATAAATAGAAATGTCACAGGCTGTTTGTTTCAGTTTTCCACATTCTATTAATTATTTTTGCTGCTAATCACAATCATATGGCAGGGACAAGATAGCCATACTATTATTATTGCCAAAACTTTTTACATCAAAGTACTTCCGCCAAAGACATAAACAATACTGCTTCTTTCATATTCCACATTTTTTTCATGTTTTGTATATGTTTCAGTAGCTAATAATAATAATAATAATAATAATAATAATAATAGAATTGTGTTCCATTGTCAGCTTGTAATTTTTTTTTCTGTTATTGCAGACCATTTCTAATACCATTGTTTTCTAATCTATCTTCTGTTTTACATTATTTAATCAAGGATAAATTATGTCTTCCTTGTTCACAAGGCGAGCCTCAGGTTGATAAAGTAGCGATGGGACATCTAGTGTTTGTAGAATTTCAATTGTGTTTCTTTAGTTGTCTTTGTTTGATGTTCTTTTTATTGTTCCACAGGGATCCTGTAATTTTTGCAGCTTTATTCTTCATCTCTTTATCGTAATTGAAAGAAATGCCATAGCCCAGGTAGTTAGGATAACTTACCTTGATCGATTATTTTGTTTTCTATCACTCTTGTTGGTCACTCCTGTTTTTTCCTTAGAATGCCATTATTTTTGTCACTCTAAAGACATTTTGAAATTATAATTTTGACCAGTTTGGTTTAGTTTAAAAATATTATTTTGTAGTTCTTCTTCTGAAGTGGCTATTATGGTCTGGTTATCAGCACACAATAATGTTGTTAGGATTCTGTACCACAATCGGTGAAAACAGCACCCTTATACGGTAACTTCAATCTCTGTCCATCGCTCTACCCCTATGTCTGTCCATCCAACTGTCAAAAATTGTTTTTCTCAGGAATGGGTAGTCATATCAGGTCACTTCGCACTGCAGCAGATGTAAGCCTCTAAGTCAGTGCAGTCAAAAGAGACGGTCATTTGTGTTACATATGAACTCATTCGTCTCCCATTGGACTAGAATCATGAAATTTGACAAGCAGCAAGTTTTCACAGTATAAACAAAGAAAAAAATCACAAATTGGGTAACTTGTCATAATAGCACATAAAAGTTTCTTTTGCCATTAGGACTTACAATGGCATCGTCCACCCATCTAAAGCGTAAAAGAAAAATTTTACTGCAGTGAAACATAAAATGTAAGTTGTAGTTGTGTTTTAGAAAGTAAATAAAACCTATTTTATTAAATCTTCTCTCTTTCTGTGTATATAAACTGAAGTCCCGTG